>NW_022984816.1:132081-135967 GCF_010094145.1 Didymella exigua CBS 183.55
TGGGGCGCCTCGTATTCCTGACCGCTGAGACACCCCCGTTGTACACGCATTGCGCACATCCCCGTCCAGGAGACTTCACCAATGGCTCCAGTCGCAGACCTTGGATCGACATGGGCAGTCCTCGCCCGTACGATGCTCCATATGCCGCGACTCCTCCACTTGCATCCCCACCACGCGGACAGTCGGACGACCACGAAGCGATGCGCTCCTGGTTCAAATACTCAGTCGCGAGTCTGACAATGTCAATTCACTCCATCTTTCATCTGACGTTTGAGGATTCTTGAATCAAGCCCAGCATGACGGAAAATACAAGCCTTCTTCTCACGCTCGTGCGAGGCATCCAAAATGCGTCACTCTTGCGCATATCTGCTGCCGTCGTCGGCCTTGTGAGTGACATCCACCAGCATTCGGAACACGCACTGGGACGCACACTGCGAGAGCCAGTGTCCGGCCACATGCTCTCCATCTGCATCTCCTTGACGCTGCTAATGAATGGCAGGCGATCGCACAATACTTCTTCCAGGCCATATACCGACTCTACTTTCACCCACTGCGCCACTTCCCAGGCCCTAAACTCGCGGCAATTTCCCGCTTTCCCAAAGCCTACGCGACATTCACCGGGAGGGCACACCACTACACCCATGCGCTGCACGAGCAATACGGCGAGGTCGTGCGCTTAAGCCCCAACGAACTCAGCTTCATCCACCCCGACGCCTGGCGAGACATCTATGGCCATGGCAGCGGTCAAGGTAAAGGCACGCAGGGGTCTGTGCCCGGAAAGTACTGGGAATGGTATGGCCTGTGCAGCAACAAAGTAGCGCACATGATCCAAACCAAGGACCCCGCGGAGCACGCGCGTATACGGCGAATCTTCAAACCTGCATTCTCAGATCGCGCTCTGAAAGAACAGGAACCGCTGCTCCTCAAGTATGTTGAAAAGCTGATCAGTAATCTGAAGAGGGACGTGAGCAAAGACCCTGACCACAAGTTCGACATCGTTAAGCAGTATAATTGTAAGTCGACCGCAACAATGGCAGACAAAGTACCGCCACTAACATAGCGCCTGCCTCCAGTCACGACATTCGACGTCATGGGCGATCTCACCTTTGGCGAATCTCTCCACATGCTCGACGATTCCAAGTACGACCCCTGGGTCGCTGTCATTTTCAACCAGTTGAAGCAAAACTCACTTTTCAACTTCATGGCCTACTATCCTTGGATCAATAGCCTTGTAAAAAACAACCTTCCCCCAAGTGTACTGAAGGTCAAGATGGAGCACTTCCGATACAGCGTGGAGCGTGTCGATAAACGTCTCCAGGGTCGCCAGAGCGAGGGCCATGACTTGTGGGATTTCATCTCGACCGAGGACAAGAAGCTGCAGCTGTCAAGGGACGAAATGAACTCGAATGCGACTCTGTTCATGACGGCTGGCACAGAAACCACGGCTACGTTCCTCTCCGGCTTGACGTACAATCTGCTCAAGAACCCTGACAAGATGGAAAAGGTCTGCAAGGAGATTCGTACTACCTTTCGGGATGAGAGCGAGATGACCATGGAGGCTATCGCCGCATTGCCATATCTCGCTGCCTGTTTGAAGGAATCCTTCAGGGTGTATCCCTCCGTCCCGAGCGGCCTGCTGCATTTGACGCCCGCCAATGGCTCGACCATCTGCGGACAGTTCATCCCGCCAAACGTACGTCCTGCTTTCATTGCATCTTGGGCCTAAATCGCTGACGCCAAGCAGACAATTGTTTCCGCCCCGCACCTCGCAATGTACTTGTCTCCATCCAACTTCAAAGAGCCCCAGTCCTTCCTTCCTGAGCGCTGGATGGGCGACGAGAGATTTGCCAATGACCGCAGGCATGTCCTGCAGCCGTTTTCCGTCGGCTCCAGGGACTGTCTCGGCAAGAAGTAAGTCGACGCCCGCACATCCGCACCGTCTTGGAGATTCGCAAACTGACAATGTCTAGCCTGGCGTGGCACGAGATGCGCCTCATCGCCACGCGTGTGCTATTCAACTTTGATCTCGAACTCTGTCCCGAAAGCGACGGCTGGTTGGACCAGAGGACATTCCTGCTGTGGGAGAAGCCCGAGATGTACATCAAGCTGAAGCCCGTAAAGCGCTGAGTGTTTCGACCTGTCGGGGGGACCATTCGGTTCTGGTGCCACTAGATTGTCGACGTTCCGCTCCGCGGGGGCGAGGGTGTTGTAAAAGTGTGAAGGTCTGCTTGGTGTTTGTACATAGATTGATGTTTTATTTGAAATCTTTTTGTACTGCTGCTTGACCTTGACTTGACCTTGACTTGGCCTCAAGTTGACTTGAACTTGACCTGACCTTGACCTGACCTTGACCTGACCTTGACTTGACCTTGACTTGGCCTTGATCTGACCTTGACCCTGACCTGACCTTGATCTGACCTTGATCTGACCTTGATCTGACCTTGATCTGACCTTGACCTGACCTTGACTTGACCTTGACTTGACCTTGACTTGACCTTGACTTGACCTTGACCTCAGCTTGACATCTCGACCCAGTCCAGCCTTGACAAGCATACACACCGCAGAAACAGTCCTTCCGAGCTGAGGGCGGGACACGTGCGGACCTACCTCGCAGAGAGGTACAAGGATAGGCCAGACAGGGCTTGACAGTGGCTTCCGGAATGTCGACGCTCAGCCAGGACCAAGAACCGACCCGATCCGCTGCAGGTGGCCGGAGCGAGCGAGCGGGATACCCGGCACGCTCCAGCCGCGCGCTGCTGTACGAAATATCTAGCGCTGCTGACTGCAAGGACATGGCCACGGTGAGGGGTCGTTAGAGTGTGACGCGCAGTTGCTGTTGTCAAGTGTCCCAGCAGAAACCTACGTCTACACAACTACCCGTATAACTCATCTGGCACCAGTGCCTGCTCGCCTTTGCGCAGCGCTACCGGAACGACATCACAGAAGACCAGCGCGAGGCCCTGCTCGACCTGCTGCTGACAAGAGGGCACAAGAGCATCAGCCCCGACGTCAGGCGGGAACTGCTCGAGGGCAGGGGCCGCGGCGTCGTTGCCGACCCGGCCGCCGCCGTCGGCGTCGACGGCGACGATACCATGGTCATGGGTTGACGTCGCGCGACATACCCTGAATCATGACATGATGTGCATTGGGAGGCGTTTTAGATGGAAAAGCAATACCGTCGAATTCGGTCCTTATTCAGCGCCTCTTGTCGTCGCCATCTATTGTTGCCATTTGTTGTTGCCATCTGTTGCCATTTGTTGTTGCCATTTGTTGTTGCCATCCGTTGTTGCCACCTGCTGTTGCCATCCGTTGTTGCCATCCGTTGTTGCCATCTGTCGTTGCCACCTGCTGCATGCCTTGCACTCTTACCATGTGTACCTAGTCTTGCGGGAATAACACCCTGCACCCACAGAGTCAAATGGAGCGCTGCTGATTGACCACCTGTTCGCGTGTGGCAATTACCTGCACAGGTTTATACCTACCCCTAGTTGGGCAAGCGCGTGAACGTGAGGTCGAAATCAACTGCAACGCATCATGTCGTTCTTACCTTTTTGAGACTAGACTGCTGATCCTGAGATTAGACTGCTGATCCTGAGATTAGACTGCTGACCCTGAGATTAGACTGCTGACCCTGAGATTGTTGACCTCGCTCCTCTGTCAACCACCACACGGAGCTTTCTCCTTTGCACGCTTGCACCACCCATCGCGTCTGCGTTAATAAGCTAGCAAAGCGGCCAGCAAGACCATGGTGCGAAAACGGCAGGTCTAGCGGCACGGATCGCCAGAGATCTCTTCGCGGAGAGTCGGATATATCGCAGAGCACCCGCCGCGGGATTTCAAAAAGTGAAACTCTCGCATGCCAAGTGCCGACATGTCACTACAAGGG
>NW_022984816.1:139367-265466 GCF_010094145.1 Didymella exigua CBS 183.55
CGGCACGCTCCAGCCGCGCGCTGCTGTACGAAATATCTAGCGCTGCTGACTGCAAGGACATGGCCACGGTGAGGGGTCGTTAGAGTGTGACGCGCCGTTGCTGTTGTCAAGTGTCCCAGCAGAAACCTACGTCTACACAACTACCCGTATAACTCCGCTGGAGTGAAAACGCACTAGTAGGGGTGACCGAGGCGCGCTTGCTAACATCAACTTTACTCCCGATTTCAATCGTCTTGACTGCATCAACAACAGGCTAAAATGAGCGTGTGGAAATGTCTCTATTCACTTGCTCAATCATTTGTGAGTAGATTGACACCTATTGTGTACCCCCTCTAGGAGTTGCAACCGACAACGTCCTAGCTGGCGGCAGCAACCAATAAGCTGTACTTGGTTGCCAGATGAGGATCAAGCGTGGACTAGCCGTGGATAAGGTGTGGATTTGCCATCTGCTATTGGCTCGGACTAATAGCCATCCGCGCCACCGCTAACTTCTACCACCTTAGTGGTTCTTTACTCCAGTGGAATTACAAAGTAGACGGCATACAGTCTGTAGTCACACAGCAGTGCAGGCACCTGGCACAGCTAAAGCATCGCACTACCTACTCCTACTCCACGCCCACCGTGACACCGCCCTTGGTCTTGTAGAATGCGACAAACCCCTTAATCCGCTCCATGCCTGCCTTCGGCTCGGGGTAGTACCATGCCACATCCCGGACCTCTGTCTTCCCTGTCGTCACAGTGTAGTAGCTCGCATCGCCCTTGTAAGGACAGTGCGTCGACGTGTCGGTGGGCGAGAAGTGCGACTTCTCAATCGACTCGGGCGGGAACTGGGCTGTCTCAGCGTGTTGCAGGGTGCGGGGAACACAGCGTGGGCGGAGAGAGGGTGGCTGCAAGGCGGTGGGGAGGGAAAGCGCACATATATGTTTCCGTCAACCACCTCCCAGGTGTCTGAGCGCGCGACTTCGATGCCGTTGATGGTTGCTGTTGCATGGGGCATTGTGCGGATTGGGATTGGGGGATTGGTGGGTGAGGAAGTGGGTTGAGGATGAGGGAGTGAGTTGAGGGTGAGGGAGTGAGTTGAGGGTGAGGGCTGTGGGGAGGCAGACTACGGACTACAGACTACGACTTGACGCCTTTTGTGGTTCTGGATGAGCGTGGTGGTCGTCACTGTTACTGCGTGCGGAGTGCGGGGTTATCGATACGGCGAGTGCGTCATCGCATGTCCTGTCTCCAAGGTTGTGAGGGGGCGCGGAGATGGTCCGGGATCGGAGGTGTTGTCGGCGAGTTACCGGCGAGCCATCAGCGAGCATCAGCAAGCCATCAGCGAGAGCACATGGGTGTGCTGGAGCTTGGCAGATTCGCTGTTTGCGGTAACGAATAATACGACTTGGTCAATTAGACAGGCTTCGACCGTGGTCGGTGTGCAAGATGCGTGCATGACATGCAAGACGCCTCCAAGCTAGCGCTGCAAAAGCAAGCGGTGTTGGGAACGAGCTTATCTCGGGGCGCAGAGTGCATCGATCCCTATCGGGGGGCGCGTCATACCTAGCAGCAAAGAAAAAGTGGTTTTCAGCGGACGTCGGCGCACCTCTAAGCTCTGACACGACCTCCTCCGCTCCATCGCACATCTCCAGGCTGCATCGCCGTGCATCAGCGACGCCTCACACAGCTCAATGGCTCCCTCCATGCGGCCCTTCGCCGCGGCGAGGCTCGTCTCGCAGGCCCGCGCCTACTCGACCCAGCGCCCGTCGCCCGTCGCCATCGCCAGCAGGGCGCGCTGGACGTCGCGCCCCGTGCAGAGCCAGCTTGCGCTGCGTTGGAGCATCCGCCAGCAGAGCAGCCTGACGCCGGATAAGCAACAGGCCAAGAAGGGCGGCTTCCGCGTGCTGCGCTGGACGTGGCGCCTGACGTGGGTGTCTGCCCTCGCCGGCCTCGCATACGTCGGCTACGGCATCTACGAGACGCGCAACCCCGTCGACCAGCCGCCGCCGCACCCGTCCAAGAAGACGCTCGTCGTGCTGGGTATGCTCGAAGCGCGTCGCAATTGCAGCGAACGGCACACGTAGGACGCATGGCTAACCACGACAGGCACCGGCTGGGGCTCCGTCTCGCTCCTCAAGAAGCTCGACACGGAAAACTACAACGTCATCGTCGTCTCGCCGCGCAACTACTTCCTCTTCACGCCGCTGCTCCCCTCGTGCACCGTCGGCACCATCGAGCACCGCTCCATCATGGAGCCCATCCGCAACTTCCTGCGCCACAAGAAGGCGGCCGTCAAGTACTACGAGGCCGAGGCCACCAAGATCGACTATGAGAAGCGCGTCGTCTACGTCAACGACGAGTCGCCCATCAAGGGTGACGTCTCGCAGACGGAGATTCCCTTTGACATGCTCGTCGTCGGCGTCGGCGCCGAGAACGCCACCTTCGGTACGTCCCTGCTCGACCCCCGCACGCGACATGGCTAACCCGCCGCAACAGGCATCCCCGGCGTCCGCGAGCACGCTCTGTTCCTGAAGGAGGTCGGCGACGCCCAGGCCATCCGCAACCGCATCATGGACTGCTGCGAGACGGCTACCTTCAAGGACCAGTCCGAGGAGGAGCGCAAGCGCCTGCTGCACATGGTCGTCGTTGGCGGAGGCCCCACCGGTGTCGAGTTCGCCGGTGAGCTCCAGGACTTCTTCCACTCGGACCTGAAGAAGTGGATTCCCGAGATCCAGGAGAAGTTCCACGTCACCCTCGTCGAGGCCCTGCCCAACGTCCTGCCCATGTTCTCCAAGCAGCTGATCGACTACACCGAGAAGACGTTCAAGGAGGAGACCATTGACATCCGCACAAAGACCATGGTCAAGAACGTCACAGACAAGTACATCGAGGCCGAGTCGACGGGCCCCGACGGCAAGAAGCAGCTGGAGAGGATTCCCTTTGGTCTCCTGGTCTGGGCCACTGGCAACGCCCTGCGACCCCTGGTCAAGGACTTGATCAACCAGATCCCCGCCCAGAAGGACTCTCGCCGTGGTCTCGCCGTCAACGAGTACCTGGTCGTCAAGGGCACCGAGAACGTCTGGGCCGTCGGCGACTGCGCTGTCGCCAACTACGCCCCTACCGCCCAGGTTGCCGCCCAGGAGGGTGCTTTCCTCGCCCGCATGTTCAACCAGATGGCCAAGTCCCAGGACATTGAGGCCAAGCTGACCGAGCTCTCTGAGGTCCAGGAGAAGGCGCCCAACGCCGAGGCCCGCAACAGGGCCTTTGACGAGATCAAGGACCTGCAGAAGCGGCTGAGGAGGATGAAGGGCGTCAACCCCTTCGAGTACTCCCACCAGGGCTCGCTCGCCTACATCGGTTCCGAGAAGGCCGTCGCCGACATCTCGTGGTTCTCTGGCAACATCGCCTCGGGCGGCACCATCACCTACTTCTTCTGGCGCTCCGCCTACCTCAGCATGTGCTTCAGCACCCGCAACAGGATCCTGGTGCTCATGGACTGGGTCAAGGCCAAGGTCTTCGGTCGCGACGTTTCGCGAGTCTAGACCCTCTTCCCTGAGTCTCCCTAAAAGTACCACCAATGTTCATATACCACCACCATCACCTCCCCATTGACTACCCCCTCTGTATTGTATCATGTAGTACTGGGCCGGTCTGGATCATCTCGGGAAGAGCTAAGGCGTTCTGCGGGTTGCGAGCGCGTTGATAGATTCTTTTGTGCCTGGTCGAGGCAAAGCAACGAGATGGACTTTTGCATTCAATGCATTCTTAGTTTGGAAATTACTGTCTTGTACGTGTGAAGTGATGAGCGTGTGACACACATGAAGGACATCTGCTATCGCGGACCTGACGTGAAGTCATGTCCTGCAGCTGCATGCACTTCGACTAAGACACTACCCTACGATGTTACTATTCTGCGACCGCGGCACGTCTTTTCCTCCTCTGCAGTCTAGTCTGCATTGAGAAAGGCGATTACTGTAACGGGCAACGCGTCGTCGTAGGCGCGGAATCGGAGCTACAGAAACGACTTTCCGGACTACACGTTGACTCTGTCGTTGTCACGCCCTAACATTGACGAGTCGAAGCTTGAATATTTTTCAGTGGGTTTAGTAGAGGAAAGACAAGTCTAGTCAACTTCGTTTCCTCAATTCTTTGTCTCCGTCTTTGCCACTCTAATACCCCACCATGGATTCGCAACAATTTCGGGATGCCGCCAAGGGCGCAATCGACGAGAGTACGACCCCTGCGTTGCTTACTCATGTATGTGTGGCATCGACTGATTCCAAGTAGTCGTGACATACTACGACAACATCGCAGACGAGTCTGTGTTGCCGTCAGTAAAGCCGGGATACCTGCGTCCGCTCATCCCCGATTCAGCGCCTGAGGAGGGAGAATCATGGGAGATCATCCAATCCGACATCGACCGTGTCATCAAGCCGGGATTGACACACTGGCAATCACCAAAGTTTATGGCTTTTTTTCCATGCAACTCGTCCTTCCCAGCTATGCTCGGTGACATGTACTCGGGGGCTTTCAACGCTGCAGCCTTCAACTGGATCTGCTCGCCTGCCATTACTGAATTGGAGACCGTGGTCATGGACTGGGTTGCTAAGCTCATTGGCTTGCCTGAGGTTTTCCTAAGTCAGGGCGAGGGCGGCGGTATCATTCAGGGGACAGCAAGCGAAGTCGTCGTCACAGCACTCGTCGCAGCTCGCGAGCGTGTCATCCGGAGAAAGCTCAAAGCCATGCCCGAGGGCGAAGAGAAGCTGGATGCCGCCGCAGATCTCCGCGGCAAGCTCGTAGCAATGGGCTCCGAGCACGCCCACTCCTCCACCCAAAAAGCCGCCATCATCGCCGGCACGCGCTTCCGCACCGTCTCCGCCCCCGCAGAAAACAACTACAGCGTAACCGCCGCCTCTCTTCGCAAAACGATCGAGGAAACAAAAGCCAAAGGCCTCATCCCCTTCTACTTCACCGCCACACTGGGCAGCACCGCTACCTGCGCCGTCGACGACCTGGCCGGCATCGCCGAGCTCGCAAGAGAATACCCAGATATCTGGATCCACGTCGACGCCGCATACGCCGGCAGTGCACTCGTATGCCCAGAGTACCAGCACCTCTGCCCGCCACTTGCAGCATTCGACTCGTTCAACTTCAATCTGCACAAATGGCTACTAGTAAACTTCGACTGCAGCGCCTTCTTCATCAAGCGCCGCAGAGACCTCATCGACACATACTCCATCACGCCATCGTACCTGCGCAACGAGTTTACCGAATCCGGCCTTGTCACCGACTACCGCGACTGGCAGATTCCGCTGGGCCGTCGCTTCCGCAGCCTCAAAGTCTGGTTCGTGCTGCGCTCCTACGGCGCCCAAGGGCTGCGCGCCTTCATCCGCAATCACATCCAGCTCGGCGAGTTCTTCGCCGCGAGGATCAAGACCCGTCCGGATCTGTTCCGCATCACGACGGATGCGAGTTTTGCCCTCGTCACGTTCCAGGTCACGCCCGCTCCGCCGCGGGGTGGTAAAGCGGACCAACCTGATCCCAGACACGAAGCGTACACCAGCGACTTCACGCCGAGCGGGGAGGCGCAGTACACAGAGGACTGCAATCAGGCTACGAAGCGTGTGTACGAGAAAATCAACTCCAGGGGGCAGTTCTACATCTCGAGCTCGGTTGTATGCGGGACGTATATCATACGCATCGTTAGCGCCAACACAGCCGCGGAGCAGCAGTATCTTGAGATGGTGTTTGACCAACTCGTCGAAGCTGCTGAAGAAGAAAGGAGGGGGGGGGGATGAAGGCGTGAAGACGTGAAGGCTGTCTAAGACGACCTCCACAGCATTCAATATGAAAGATATACGCAACAATCTGCCCCATACTGCTGCGCGTACTTCCCTTTATTCGTGCGTCTTGAGTGATCTCTGGCATCAAGCATCGCACCCGCATGTCTCAAGATCGTCCCCCCCCCACTCTTGTCAGTTGTCAAGCAGGTTTCCGCGCCCGAGGATAAACGCAAGACCAACCGCTGGATTCATCGCAGACCCTCAGCGTAGTGAGGTTTAGCTTACCATCTGCGTCCGGGCTGAAGATGCAGGCTGCTTCTGGGACTTGATGGATTAGAAGTGGGAGTCTGCGTGGTTTTTTGCACGTCTGGGGAACGGTCTGACTGCAACAGTGATCGGTATAAGAATAAATTCCGGAGCGAGCGTGAACGCTGGGGTAAGTGTGTCGCAACTACCGGACTACTTGTCGGCTGAGATGCTTCAGCTGTGAGTTCACGAATGTGAGTTCGAGTGCGCGGATCGAGATGATGCGTGTCCATTCCGTGAGGTACAAGATTGTGGTAGTGCTCGCTAGGTGATTTCGTGCGAGAGATGATGAACTAATCTCATGTCTAATTCCTTTCTTTCCGTTTCAGCAGTCTGTTTTATACCTGCACTTCAGTTCTATATCGCTCCTACCTCTTTCTTAGATAATTGCTGTAAAGCTTTCGGACAGTCACACCGCGACTGACGGTTGCGTATGGTATTACCGACTCAATAGGATCGTTGCTAAAGGCGTGCCTTGAAACGCTGTTCCTCGTAGTGGAGGCGGCTTAAAAGGGTTAGCGCCTCCTCGCTTCATAACCCCCTCGCTCACTCACGCATCGCCCGTCTGCGCGACTCGAGCCGAGCTGCGAATGTATGTTCCGTCTCGGCAGATTCTATAGCACTTCCAGAATGGCGCAGGCGCCAAAGCAGCCTCTGATCGCCATCGTGGGCGCGACAGGCACGGGCAAGTCAGATGTAAAAATTCGCCTCTCTGCTCTCCAGCCACAAGTACTGATCACGGCATGCAGCTTGCTGTTGAGATAGCACGCAACTTCGATGGCGAAATCATTAATGGAGATGCGATGCAATTGTATCATGGCTTACCGGTCATCACGAACAAGATCACGGTTGAAGAATCCAAAAGCGTCCCACATCATCTACTTGGCTGCATCGACCTGGAGCAAGAGACCTGGACTGTCGGAAAATTCGTGAGCAACGCTCTGGCTGTTGTGGGTGCTGACAGGTTCGACATTGGAGATGGACGGCTGATGTGGTTAGATCGACGAGATTCGCAGCCGCGGCAAGCTTCCAATCCTCGTTGGAGGCACTCACTATTATACACAATCACTCTTGTTCAAGGACGCACTATCAAAGGAGCCCGCCCTCGCCCTGAACGAGAACAGTGAACACTTCCCAATCTTGGACGAGCCAACTAGCGTGATCCTTGAAAAGCTAAGGGAGGTCGATCCTGTGATGGCGGACAGGTGGCATCCCAACGAAAGCAGAAAGATCCAGCGTTCTCTCGAGATCTATCTTAGGACTGGCAAGCCAGCTTCACAGGTCTACGACGAGCAACGCATCAAGCGAGAGATCGAGCAGAACGCTCTAGGTGACAGTCAGGGCGAGAGCAGCACTGGCTTGCGCTTTCCTACTCTACTGTTCTGGGTCTACGCTGGTAAGGATGTCTTGTACCCACGTCTCGACGGGCGTGTCGACAAGATGCTGGCTAGAGGCCTGCTGAACGAGGTAGACGAGTTGACAAAGTTTCGCAGCGAACACGAAGCGCGCACGGGGATTGCGGTGGATCAGAGTCGCGGTATTTGGGTGTCCATCGGCTACAAGGAGTTCCTCGGCTACCAGACCGCGCTTGCAGACAATCTCCTCCTACCAGAAGAACTCGAGAAGCAGAAAATCGCAGCTATCGAGAAGACTCAGGCTGCAACGAGGCAATACTCGAGCCGTCAAGCCCGGTGGATACGAATCAAGCTGCTGAATGCACTGTTTGGCGCAGGCTATAAGAGCAACATGTTCCTTCTCGATGGCAGCGATCTCTCAAAATGGGAGGAGCAAGTCACTCAACAAGCGACCGCGATCACTAAGGACTTCCTGTCCGGTCAGACGCTTCCAGAACCCTCCTCACTTTCTGCTGCTGCTGCAGAGAATCTGACACCAAAGCGCAACTACGATTTGAGCCAGCATCCAGACAAGTGGCAAAAGAAGGTCTGCGAGACATGCGGAACTGTATCCATCACCGAAAATGACTGGAAGCTGCATGGTCAGAGTCGCGCTCACAGACGAGCCGTCGGCATCAAAAAGAAGCAAGCAAATGCGAAGGCGCGTCCGCCAAAGAATCTCAGCGCATCGCAGGCTGAGGTCGTAGATGTTTTGGAGGCATACTTGGAAGGACAGTCGCGCGAAGACCCCCAAGCTTAGAAGGATGCTCAGCCACCTGCAACTTTGCCGGACTGTAATTCCCCTGATACCTCGGATGGCCATCGAATGTTTTCCGCCTCCAAAAACACTTGCGTTGGATCTCATAACGATGTTCTCGCGTAGACCTACACAAAGAAAGTGGTCGTGGGATTACCCGATCGGGACGTGAATAGGTCAGCCTTGGCGACAAGCTGGGTCCTTCACCTCTGAGCGCCAGAATGTATCTGCAACGAGACAAACGCAAGTTCCTGGTGCATTCCTGTTAACAGTTTCTACAACCCTAAACTCTCGATCTCGGATACACGGCTTCAATGTTCGATAACATGGCCTTCAGATACGGCAAAGTCGGCAATGAAAGCTCAACCGACGATGAATCGCAAATCCGCCCAGGCCCCAGTCACGTCACTTTCTGGAGCCGCGTGTACTGTATCGCTCTCAAGCTGCGCTGGCCATCGACATCTCTCCTTCTCCTTGTCATTTTAGCAGCACAAGTCCAGATCCTGCACAGACAGCCCACTTCACTGCCCGTCGGCGGCGAGATCAACGGCCTTGTCCCGAATTGTAACGATCGTTCTCAGCTTTCTCAACGAAACGCACACTGATACACGACAGTCGGCACAACACAAAAGAAATTCTCCAAAGACACACGCTACAACTCGGACCACAAAACCGCCTCCTCCATGGCCGCCACAAAGCGCAACTGGCTAGCCCTCGCCCCGCGCGGCGGCGGCATGCTCGAAATCCCTACCTACGCGTCCCATACCCTGCCGCGACCAATGCACTATAACGAATTTCTCCAGCTCAAAGGCAAGGACACATTCGTGCTCGCCGCGTTCCACCAAATGCACTGTCTGCACCACATAAGCATGACCATGGACAGCCTCGCCATGCAACTCCATGCGGGCAACACTACAGTAGATCAGTACGCGCTGGTGCATAACGATCATTGTTTTGATTACCTCCGGAATGCGATTATGTGCATGGCGGATATGACACTGGAGGGGCAGATTGAAGGAGATGGTTCGGATGGCGAGGCGGGGACGGATGGCACGGGGGCGATGCATGTTTGTAGGAACTGGGATGAGGTTGTGCGGTGGGCGGAGGGGAGGCGGTTGTATGATGTTGTGCACTTATAGGTAAGCGGGCTCCGGTGTGGGTAGTAGCGTTGAGGTTCGGATTTTTGTCGAACTGCCGGACGTTACCTACAGCTGCTTTAGAAATCGGGCGGCGTCTTCATGTATCGTGTTAGTAACCCAGATACTGTGTTATCTGCATTTTTGCACACATTGTTTGCAGATCTCAAGTTGGCAAGTAAAGAGATCTATTGGTTCGAGTCGAGTGGTCTACGAAGCTAAATAGCATGAAAATCGGCCCTACATGAACACTGTGACCTTCTATGTAAAAACTAGGAAAATGGAAACACGATAGCAACGGTCTATGAACTTCGTAAACAACGAAAAAAGCAGTGCGCCGGAAATTACGGTCTATCGATCTGGCTTCAGCACCGGCATCAACCGGCCCGACATTCCAGCGGTCCTGGAGGTCTTTATCAAGCCACGCGACCATACGCACATGCACGGCTTTGGCATCAGCTTTAGCGTCTTGAATCTCTTGGGTGGTTCTCTTCGTGTTGCGCGCCCACGCTGGCTTGTTGCTGTTGGCCTGCTGCCTCTGGGCCGCGATGTCCATCTCGGCTTTTGCTTTCGCCGTGTTGTATTGACTGCGCCAGTACTTGCTTGGGCTGAACCAGTCCCGGAGGTAGGCGCGGCCTCGCTCGCAGAGTCGGTCTGCGTAGTATGCGGGAGCGGCGTACGAGACGCCCACGGTGGCGCGCATATAGGTGTGGCACAGCCGGTGAGTCTGTTGCGTCGTATTAGTGAGCGAACGGTCGGATAGCTCTTCGGTCAACGTACCAGTTTTTGCAGATCGTAAGAGCTTATGCCCATGTCGTTGCGGAGGATGAAGTAGTGACAAGGCTGTGCTGTGCCCCTGATGGCGTTGTGCCTGCAGCGCACCGGCCCCAGGATGTGTGATATCTGCACCTAGGACTAGAGTGTCTCTCAGAATGGTAGAGATGCCAGTCGTTATATGGTTGATACCAGCTTGTTTGAGGTTAGCTTTCATGGCGATGTTGGTCATGTATTGTCGGACATCTTGCTGTTTGTTAAAAGTCTCCGCCGCAGCGCAAATCGAGTAAAGAACGAACACTTTGTCGGTCAGAAACTTGAAGCTCAAATAGGTGTCTTGACATTTCCTGTCGAGAAGCAGCACGACAATGTTGGGTCGCTTCGTTTGTTCATCCAACAGATTTTGAATGGCTTCGCGCAGAGTTTTTTTCATGTAGATCGGCGAGATGCACGGGTTTCCCTTGATGGAAGGAGTTACTGAAGGCGCCTGTCGCTCGCATTCCTTCATTGAAAGAATTTATGAACCTGTCACTAACCGTGGTGGCACGCTTGTTCTCGACGTTCGGAGCAACGAAGAGCTTCCACGCAAGACGTTGGCTGCTTCCCCTTATGAAGCGATCATTGACGAGGTTCCATCGTCCAGTATTGGCTTGGACGGGGATGTTTGCAAGCGCACCGCCAGGTTTCTTCAGGGCATACTGTATGAGTGGCGATGGCAATTCAACAGCAGGAAGCTGAATCGTTTCGCGATTGAAAGTTATGGTCAGGCATGCAGTCTGTGCTCATCAGTTACCCGTCGATTCACGGGGCATCATCAGTGCTTACTAGTTGACCTTGTGCGTTCATGGTGAAGCGTTGCAGACCTTCTGCAATCCTTGCGCGCATCTCTAGAGGTAACGTGATGGATTGCTTGTGGAACAAGCCAGCGATAGAATCTGGAATTGTCTTTCCGTAGATCTGATCGGGTAATATGCAAAGCAGTTCTGGGGCAATCCATACCTTCTGAGACTCTATACCTACATTTACTGCCATCAATCCCGAACTACAGAGCTTTCTGCGGTACACAGAACATGGCCAGCTATCCTGATAGACCTTGATACCAGCTGCAGACTTCACCTACCTGTTTGCTGGTACGCTGAGACGGTCATGTCTACAATTGGAAGCGACTTCCCCTTCTTATCATATCCCTGATACTTGAACCTCTGCTGATTACACGGGCGGCCAAAGCCACGGATGGGCTTAATTCTGGAGTGATGTTTGTTGATGTCTGAGTTTTGAGATTTGGAGTTCTGGCCACGATCGTAAGTGACGTAGACTCGCAGACCCCTCAACGCGTTTTCATCGTTTCTAAAGGGAGCAAGGCCTTTTGCAAGAACCTCACTGACGTATAGAGGCCTCCAGAAGGCGCTCGTTGTGGGAGCCACATTGAGAAGTAGGTTCCCCATTGCTGGTTTGACTGCACATGTCAATCCTCTCAGGCTCTGGAGGGAGTTTCCCCCGATAGCGACCCAGGCGTCCTTGAGGTAGAATTTGTTTCCGTTCAAGTGTAGGGTGTTGTTGGAAGAGATGCACTTGCGCAGGACGATGTTGAGGGCATTTTCTGTCGGTGTTGGGCTGAACGAAGACGAAGCGGGATGCTCCGTCTTGATGAAGGCTAGGAGTTCGCTTGTGTCTACTTCACGAAGATACCCAAAGCGCAGATGATGCGTGACGTCCTTGTCAGTGATGTCCACAAGGGGCCATTCTGCTCCTTGGCTAGTTGCAGCGCCACCTTGCACTTGGGTGGTGGTGATCTTGTCGTGCAATCTAATCCATGAGATGATCGTGTTGACATCATCGGTGGCGAAGGAGGCTTCGTTATCTCTTAGGAAACTGACTGACTGAATGGCAGTCCTCATCAGGCGTCGCTTGCCGGCGCGCGTTTCGGTCTCGGAGAAATCGGTGATCTGTTATGTAATCGTGGAACGTTGTTTTTGGATCAACTACCAGCTGGAAGTGATTGGTCATGACTCAATGATTCCCTGGGTTTAGAATGGAAGCTCTGACAGAATACTTCAGTTGACCTGTCAATGACTGGAGTTTCTGACTTGCCAGATTGACGTTCACAGCACTGCCGTTCGCATAATTCGAAGCAGCCGGTGCGGAAATATAATCGTTCATTTCTCTGGAATCGATCTCGGGATCGTTGATCAGCGCCACGGACGGTACAGGCGCCGCAGCATGTTGACCAGTTGTAGGAGCCGCAGTGGTACTTGTAGTCGAGCTGTCGATGGTCAGTGCACCAATGCCTTGAGCCAGTGCGTCGCCGCCTTGTGGTGGATTACCGGCCTGACCGCTCATATTCGTAAAGGTAGGAGGCTGGATCGATGCTGGGTGAGCTCCTCCCTCTGCCCATATGCCCATCTTACACTCACGCACCCATGTCCTTCCCCGGGCGTGCTCCAGCCCTTCCACCCCCACGCGCTCACTCACTCGCACCACCCATTCATCTTGCATTCCAGATCGCCCCACACAAACCCACAGTGACGGCAGGAAACAGCTTGCCACCTGGCACCTGACGTACAGCACAGAGGGGAATTCGAGCAAGCGGGGTGAGACAAAGCATTGTGCCAGTCACGACGGGAACGGAATCTGCTTGCCGCAGGGCATGAGACACGGGGAAGGTGTTGTGAGTTCATTGTCCGCGGTGCGTGATGTGGGTGAGCAGCTTGTAGTCTGGTGTTGCGAGCAAGCAGTTTTCAGGCTTGTGAGCATCGAGCACAACCGCGATTGGCGGAGACAGGCGGATTCTCGACAACGATGGTAACGCTGCGTAGCAGTCTTGCCGTGAGCGGAAGCCTGCTGTCTCAGGGTCTGGGAGGGTGCGGTCACCTCATGTCGACGGCTCTTTGCGCCCCCCTTCCAAGCCAATATCGACGTGGCACAAACAATGCACACAGAACGTCAGTGCAGTTTCATACAGATCCATAAACTCGTCTATCGAACCACTGGATGCTCGTACTGTACAAAACAAGGAAAATTTACATGAAGTGGTACAAGGCAAGCCAATCTGAAGGGGTATCTCGCCCCGCGCCATGTGCGCGGACTAAAGCAGAAATGCAGCCACATTGCGTAGCTGGTATTAGAAGGTCATATTGGGTACGCGCAGACGTTAGACAGAAAACCGGGTATATGCAGAAGTGCGCGAGCATGCAGTCGTACACAGCGAAGGAGGTATCGAAGGGGGCGTCGATGCCTTACTTGCCGCCTTGTGGAAGCTTGACGTTGTTGCTGAGCCATGCCTGGTGATTTGTTAGTTGAAGATATCCTGTGAGATGTAATGGTGTTGTCCGTACCAGTCCTTCGAAGATACCCTCTCCTGTGGTGGCACAGCTGGGCTCGACCTTCCATACGTGGTCCTTGGCAATCTTCTCGAGCTGCAGCTTATCTGATACCTCCTTTGGTCGCATGGCTAGCACATATTAGCCTGTCTGGTTTGATGCTTGCATTCTGGCATGACGCACCTCCTTGCAGATCCTGCTTGTTTGCGAACACCAGCAGCAGCGCATCCTTCATTTCCCTGTCCTGGATGATGCGGGTGAGCTCGGTGCGGGCCTCGTCGATACGGTCGCGGTCGTTCGAGTCAATGACGAAGATCAGACCCTGAGTGCCTGCATGATGTGTCAGCATACTTTCCAATTGTACAGCAGGCGAAGGTGTCCGGCAGGGCAGAGGGAAGCAGTCGCAGTGCAGCTTGCGTGCGTGCTCGCCTACCCGGAACGGTGCCTTGCTTTCCCAACATACCAGAGAAGTAATGTCTCCATAGAGGACGGATCTTGTCTTGGCCTCCGACATCCCAGACGTTGAACTTGGTGTTCTTGTATGTGACGGTCTCGACGTTGAAGCCAACGGTGGGGATGGTCGTGACGTCCTGGTCGAGTTTGAGCTTGTAGAGGATGGCTGTGCTCGCGTCAGAAGTGAGCCCAGGCATGGGCATGCAGAGGTGTCATACTGGTCTTTCCAGCTGCGTCAAGACCCAGCATCAACAGGCGCATCTCCTTGGATCCGAAGATCTTGCCCATCATTTTCGAGATCGAGGCACCCATGACGGCGGTGACGGAATCTGCAAAGGTTCGACAGTGGTTTCAAGCTGGCGGTCCGGCTGCGGTGTGGGCGGATTGTCGGGCGGCGGCAGATTGTGGACGCGTTGTCTATGCTCCTGTGACAGGTGCGCCCAGAGCTCGGTGTCGGCGTCGGCGTAATTGACCGATATTGGGGCGTATGCGCAGGCTGACAAAGGCTGACTGGCACACGGCGACAGGCTGACTGGCACACGGCGACGGGCTGCACTGGCTCGGCTGGGGGTTCACGGGCGTCGGGGGCAGTGGAGAGGATGCAAAGGAAGGGCAGCGAGAGATGAGATGAGGTTAAGACAGACGTTAGTTCAGATCGGCAACGCGCCTGCTTGTTTCATCTGACAGGGGTCTGTCGACCCTAACACGCGAGCTTGACCGGGACACTGCTCACAATAGGGGAAATGCGTGGATGCGGACATTTCGATTTGCATCCACTCAAACGTTGTTAGATTATTGCGACTACGCGCCAGGACGCCTGCAGCCAGCGCTCCACCTGCGTATGCAAATATCCTGCACGTTCGTTGAGCTAATGCACGAGGACGCGCTAAATCACTAATCTAAAACCTGAGGCTCCTGAGAATGAGATGCAGCACTCCAAAAGTCACGCAAGCATTATTGCTACGCGAGCACGGCACTTGTCCGTCTTGACCGGCCTGCACGGAGTAATTCAAGCCGACTATTGGCGAGCGGGAACAGTTCTTGATCTGGCGGCTGGCTGCAGGCGATAAACGGAGCAACCCTTGCAAGCGCGCCTCGACGCGTCAATGGTGAAAAGAGTGCACACGACTCGGTATCAAGATCCTCGATATTTGAGATGAGATTTTTATCACCGTGGTATATATACAGCGCAGCCCAATATACAACTCGATCCGTTTATAGGTCTCTTTCGCCCGAAGCTTGGCCTTTCGAGTATCTTCCCAGCCTGATGCCGCCAGGTATCTTCATTGAATGCCGATGATGGCGGCTTGGCCGGCGACTTGAGGGTGCGGCTCCCGTGCCGGATCTGTGGCAGGTCTTGGTCATGTCTCACGTCTTTTTCTCCTGCTCACTGACGCGCTCATTCCGGCAAGCTCCTCATCACGCCCTCGAAGGCGACCAGAGCAACTGCATTTGCAGGAAAGGCCCTCAGGAAGCATGGCACGAAGCCTCTCCAGTATCCCTTGAATCCGTTCTCTTTGTATACGGCCTTTGCTGCATCCCTCCATCGTGGGAACTTCCTCTCAGGCCCCAATGGGTCTGTCATGATGCGCTGCTTCACCACATCGCTCGGATATGATGTTATCCAGAAGATCTGCGCCGACAAACCACCAGCCCAGAAGTTGACTGCCGGCGTCGACAGGCTTGTGTTGTTTTGCAGCATTCTTGTGAATACATCGTACGAGCCCCACCAGAAGCAGAAGAATGTGCGGAAGAGGAGCGTCGCCGACAGGCCGTGGTACAAGCCGCGAATGCCGTGGCCGCGGAAGATCTTGGTGAGGCAGTCGATCGGTCCGCTGTAGAGTCGTTTGCTTTTGTCGGCAGAGTATTGAATCTGCAGGCGCGCCTTGATGTGCTCGACGGGCGCTGCGATGAACGATACCGTCCATCCAGCCATCATGCCTGCCATTGCATGACCCACAACAGGCAGCCTGCCCTGCTCACGGCCCGGTCGGGGAGGGTTGAAAAACTGATCGTTGAGTTCACGGCGGTACACGCTGAGGGAGCCAAGCATACTGTCGTACGTCAGCCTTCACGTTTCAGGCACCATAGTGAGGCAGAGCACGCGTACATCGAGTCCATGAACATCCATCCTACCAGCGGCGGTGTGGCACCCTTGTAGAGTCCTGCGAAACCCTCCTTCCTTACTGTCTGCAACAGACAATCCAATGGCCCGCGAAAGTGCGACTTGTCGGTCGTCTGTAACCGCACTTTGACTGTGTCGAACGGGTGTCCCACTGCCAGGGTTAGCTTGCCTTGTTCCTCTTTCTCGAACTGCCTCAAACATCACACGTACCTGACAGCTTCGCAATGCCCGAGAAAACACCGGCAACAAACCCGCGGTAGTGCGCAGGCTGTTTCTTATCTGCAGGGTCTACAACGGCGGCCGCTGCGGGCTGCTCGCCCGTCTTCATGACCGTGGTGGCCATTGTCGAGGTGTTGTCGCGTTGTGAGTCTGCACGATCATACCGGCTGAGCAGAAGTCAGCAGTGGAGTGTGGAGAAGCTCCATCAAGACTGGACGAATTGTCCATCGTGTCTGTCAGCCGTCAACAGCCCTGCAGCACAGCTCTATCGGAGACGCACAAGCGCCCGCGGAACGGATGGTGACGTGCGAGATCGGCGGGCTGGACCCTGCATTTCGCGCTTGGATCGAAGCGATCGTCTGGACTTCCGCAGTTGTACCTGGCGTGCCCCGCTCGAAATCAGTCGCCGGCGTGCTTTGCGACATGGAGAGGTGCACGATACGCGTCTTTGATCCTGACTGACACATATACACTGATATCTTCTCTCGCCACATCTATTCCATATCACGACAGCAAATATGTCAGAGACAGCAGCAACCCAATCAGCGCCGGTCGAGTCGAAGAAGGGTGCGTCCAGTATAATCGTAGTGGGGTACGCGCTGCATCGAACGCATAGCTGATCATGACAATAGTGTGGACTACGTTGATCACCAACACGGCCTATCTGACTGGCCTCCTCACCCTCGACTACAGCCTGAAGAAGCACGGCAGCAAGTACCCCCTCGTCGCGCTCTACACCGACACCTTCCCCGCCGAGGGCCACGCTGCCCTGGATGCGCGTGGCATTGCCAAAGAGCACGTCAAGTACCTGCTGCCCAAGGTCTCGAAGGACTACGCGAACGACCCGCGCTTCTACGACTGCTGGAGCAAACTGACGCCTTTCTCGCTCGAGCACTATGACCGCGTCGTGCAGCTGGACAGCGACATGTTGGTCCTTCACAACATGGATGAACTGATGGAGATGGAGCTCGACCCGCCGAGCGCTGCCGGTAAGGGCAACAAGGTCTTCGCCGCGAGTCATGCCTGCGTGTGCAACCCGTTGAAGAAGCCACACTATCCCAAGGATTGGGTACCAGAGAATTGCGCCTTCACCTCCCAGCATGGCGACCCTGAGAAGGCACAGACTGTCGGCGCAGGGCCTGCCGCTGGTCTCGGCATGCCCAATGGTGGTTTGCAAGTCGTGAACCCCAGCAAGGCTGTGTACAACCTCATCCTCGACCAACTTGCCAATGAGTCATCGATGAACTACGACTTCGCCGACCAATCGCTGCTGAGCGATGTGTTTTGGGGACGATGGGTTGCGTTGCCGTACATCTACAATGCACTGAAGACAATGAAGACTGAGGGTGTCCACCACCAGATCTGGCAGGACGACAAGGTCAAGAACATCCACTACATCCTCAGTCCCAAGCCCTGGGACGAAGCTCCTGAAAAGAGCAGCTATGAGAACCACAAGTGGTGGTGGGATGTTAACAACGAGAGGCTGAAGGCTGAGAAGAAGGAGGGATTAGAGGATGGATTCTAGATATGAACACTGATAAGGTCTGCTGTTGTTGCGTGGAGCAAGCTAAAATTCTAGATATAGAGCATGGTGTTGGCGGAAGAATTGAATCATAGAAGATGAGAATTGTTCCTGTTTGACAGTACTTCTCGCCACAACGAGGAAAGCGCGCTAAGTTAGCGTTCGGCTGCCTGTCTCAACCCCGGCCAGATTGCCGACAATGCATCGACAACCTCCACACCAGCCCATCAAGATGCAATGAATGCCCCAGCAGCTGACCGACGCCGTCGTCGAAGAAGAGTACCAGATGGCATGAGAAAGCGGGCCCCTCGAGCCTGCACCCACTGCAAGGCGAGGAAGAGCAAATGCATCGAGACGTCACGTGGCATCTGCCAGAGATGCATGCAGAGCTCACTAAACTGTGAATTTGAAAGGCAGCGAAGTTCTGTCGAGTCGGAACTCGAGATTACACACGAAGCTCAGATCAGCCCTTCAACTACTTTCGCCGCAGATACCCCAGCAGAGCGCTTTATGTGGCCTCGCTTCCTTCACAAACTACGTGAAACATTGTCGTTAGAGGAAGTCAGTGCATCAGAAGCGCAATCGTCAACATTGCCGCCAGTCCATCAACCGCGGCATACCCCTGACTCGGCCCGCAGAGTCCGTGTTGCAGCTCGAGCCTTTCCTCCCCAAGCAGTCGCACGCTTTCTCGTCTCGGTTTGCAACGAACATGGCACGGACTCCTTCCATTACTTCGATACTGCCCAGTTCTCTGCCGAGCTGGACGAATTCTACGCCAATGCTGACTCTCCTTCACGCCTCGACAGTGCATTTGTTTGCCTGGCACATGCCACATTCGCTCTCGGAAGTCAATGGGCTACATTGGTGCGACCAGAAGGGTCCATAACTACACCTCCGCCACAAGATAGCGACCCTGGTCGCATTTTCTACCAGCAGGCTCGCAGCCTCATCCCTGACATAATCGAACTCAGCTCCGTACGCACGGTGCAGGCAACATTTGTCATCGGTGTCTATCTCCTTCCGGCAAGTGCTATCAGTTCATCATATGTCTACCTTGGCCTGGCCCTGAGAAAATCTCTGGCAATCGATCTGCATCTAGAGGTAGAGGAGGTCAGTATCAACGAGACTGAGAGAGAACTCCGCCGAAGACTCTGGTGGGCTGTTTACTCTCTGGAAAGGTACACCTATGCCATAACGGTCATCCTCGCCGCAGTATCTGACGTTCGGTAGGTGCACTACAGTAAAGCTCAGCAGACCAAGATCTGTCGATACAGCAATCATCACAGTCAACCTGCCTTCGCCGCTTCCTGCACTTGATGCCCAACAAGCTTTCAACAATGTTGACCATCAGCTAGCAAATGCGCAACTCATGATGATCCTGGATCGAGTCGACGGGTCAATGTGAGTGCCTGACACCCTCCTTGATCCACCACCTAAGCCAAAAGAGCACCTCACAGTGAATAAACGGCCTCCACGAGTCGGTCAACCACCATGGTCTCTCAACAGTGCTGTCGAAAACCTTCAGAGCATGCGACCTGTGCCAAAAAAAAAAAAACTTCGCGTCTTACTGACGGACATCACAGGACTACACAAGGCCCAGTAACAGGTGTCGAAACTGCGCTGAAGCAATGGAAACGCTCGTTGCCACCTACATTAAAGCTGGAATTGATCCATCCACGCATATCGAGCTACCGAGCTACCTTCCACCTATACTTGAACTACTACTTTGCAAGAATAGCGATGGGAAAAGTCTCCGTCGTTGCGAGGGTCCGATCTTACCTAAAGAACCACTTCAGTGGGGGGAGTCATCACAATTTTGAAAAACACTCTGATCACCTAGCTGAAGCCTGTATCAAGGCATCGAAGAAAATACTCCGCTTATACGAAGACGTCCGGCGAACTGGAAACCTGACACGCTTCTCGTTTACCGACTTCCAAGGCTGTAGTGTCGCAACGTCGCTCATGCTGCTAGCCGGCATATTGGAACGCGACTCGGACTACGAAAGACATGTCAATTTTGGTCTTGACAGTTTACGGAAGATGGCAGAAGGTAATGCCACTGCGACAGCTGGGCTGAAGTTTGTGGAAGCTTTGCAATCCATTGCTGAGGAGGCCGTGCAGAAATTGTATCAGCACGGTGTTGCCACAACTATTGCGACAGCCACGCAGGACTTTCGGCAGACATCAGACTACGGTACCTGGGCTGATTGGCTGGCTCGTCAACCGAGGCAAGCAAACAGTATGCTGAGGTCAGGGACTCAGACGCCGCTGGATTTGGGAGGGTCTTCGATGATCTCGAACGGTGAACCTGTGATGGAATTTGCTAGCTGGGACGGGGCCGCTGCGCTCCAGCAACTCTCATCGGTACCTCCCCTGATACCACCCTCTGGTGGACTCCAGTACGAAATGAACGCCGCATCAACAGACACGCTCGATCCTGCGATGTTCATGACTGACTACAGCGAAGATCCAATGTTCCTTATGGGCTTGACTGGCTTCGACATGATGGGCTTCGGGTTACATGATTGAAACGATGTCAAGCTATGGCTATCAGAAGCCACGTGTTGACTCTACGTCATGATAGCGCACATTCCGGTCAGCGAAGACCTTTAGTGCTCTTCCCCGAGCCCAATCGAATACAACAAAAACCTTTGTGAACTTTCTCAAGCGATCTCACGTTTTCAAGCAACCTTTCCATGTCTATCGATGCCTCCAGAAGTAGACGAAGACTGTCAAACAAAGACGGAGAAATGCATGAAAGGATGGTATTATCTACAAACTACAAGGCGGGCTTCAACCTGACCGCCGTGGAGTCCTCGGCGATGTCAGCCCAGCGACTCTTGTATACACGACCTTCCTTCATCACTGCTTTCACATATGCTTCTGGCTTATCCAGAATCGTTACATCATCCAGCGGATTTGCAGCAAGGATTAGCAAGTCAGCCTCGAATCCTTCCTTAATCTGCCCCAGGCTATTCTCTCGCCCGAACATACGAGCAGGGTTCAGTGTTGCGCTTCGTAGCACTTCGAGTGATGAGAGGACCTTGGATCGAAGGTTGAACTCATGCGTCTGCGCAGCACCCAGTGGGCCCAGCAGATCCGTCCCAAAGCAAATTGTCACACCAGCATCTGCAGCAGTCTTTAACGCCTTCAGTCCTGCATCGAGGACCTCGATGTTCTTTGATGTCTCTGATGGCGGGAGGTACCCAGCCCACTTTGGCGACGCCATCTGATCGTATGTGATCAGAGTCGGCGTCAGGTAACAGCCTTTCTCGGCCATGATGGCAGCCGTCTCTGCATCAAGAAAGTTGCCGTGTTCGATACCCTTCACTCCTTGCGATATACAATGACGGATAGCTTCGGATGTGTACGCGTGTGCAGTCACATATGTACCGGCGTTGTTCGCACACTCTACCATCGCTCGGATCTCCTCCGGTGTGAACTGAAGATGGGTTATTTTGTCGGTGGGACTGCTGACACCACCAGAACCCATGATCTTGATGAAATCACTCCCGGTTCGAATCTCTTCTCGAACAGCTTGCATGCACTGCGGTACGCCATTGCACACGCGGCCGATGCCCGTCGCATGGCCACCACAACATGCTGAGTAGTCGTGCTTGCCGCGAAAGTCAGCGTGACCTCCAGATTGACTCAGTGCGTGGCCTGCAATGAATAGTCTCGGGCCAACTATCACACCATCCTCGATAGCTTCCTTGATCGCAGCGTGGGCTCCGCCGCAATCGCGGATGCTTGTGAATCCTCGGTGCAGCATCTGGGCGCATACGTACGGCTGTCGCAACAGAGTTACAGCTTCAGGGTTTCCAAAAGCTGCAGCCAAGTTGTCGAAGCCCGGCACTGCAATCAGATGGACGTGGCTGTCGATTAAGCCTGGAGAGATGAATTTCCCAGAGCAGTCGACAGATGTGATTCCGGAACGCTGAGTTGGTGTACCTGCCGCTGTCTCAATGGATGTGATTTTGCCGTTCTCGATGGTGACTGTTTGATTTGGTCGAGCAATCCCTGCCTCAACGTCGACTATTGAAGCGTTGTAGAGGATGTATGAGGCTGCCGCTGAGCGCAGCCATGGCTTGATGTCGGCTTCAGTGACCATTGTGCAAAGAGGGTAAAATGTTGAGCGGAGCTTCGAGGAAGGAAAATGAACAAAAAAACAAAGTGGGATGAGTGTCACACAGAAGATACGAAGCTTGGCTTGTCCATCGACATTGGTGATGAGGTTATCGGGTGGATCCCGACGCTAGTCGGCTAGGTATCGTGGAGGGTACAGACTGCCGACGGGTAGCTGGCTTCTATACAACTACCCGCACGCTATCTCTGCACGAGAAGCGGCATTCCAGCAATTGCTTCCTGGCAACGCGGCAGCTTGACATCGCTATCACATCAAGCTTTCTCCGCACTTTATCATGGCAGGACCCACCAGTCCCACCAGTATATAGGCCTGCATGCACCGTTTGGTCGGGATCATCGTCACCTTCATCATGAGTGAGTCCGCAGACAAACACACGGCCCACGATCCCAGGATGCAGCTGGCTGTTGAGGAGAAGGGCGATGTCCTTGAGGTATCTGCCACCTACACGCCCGAAGAGGAGCGACAGGTCCTCCGCAAGATAGATCGGACCATCTTGCCGTTGATCTGTATCGTCTTCTTCATGCAAGTAAGTGGCACGAGTCTGAACGCTGCCCAACATCACTGACCGTCCGCAGTACCTCGATAAGCAGAGTCTGAGCTATGCATCTGTAAGTTACTCCAGCCTCGACAGAGCGTCGCAACTGACATACCAGGTTTTCGGTCTTCTCACTGACTTGAACCTCACGAGCCACCAGTACTCATGGTGCTCCTCGATCTTCTACATTGGCCAACTTGTGGCCGAGTTCCCTTTCATCTACTTGATGTCGAGGCTTCATCTCACGAAGTTTGTTGGAGTCACAGTGATTCTATGGGGAATCACCTGCATGTGTCTCGCGATACCAAAGAGCTTTGCTGGTTTTGCCGCAGTCAGATTTCTCTTGGGCTTCACCGAAGGCGCTGTTTCTCCAGCCTTCGTTACCATCACGTCGATCTGGTATCAGAAGAGTGAGCACGCCACCAGGACAGGGCAAGTCTCATAACCTTCCCACAAGGCCTCCTACTAACGCAAGCTAGGCTGTGGGTGACCATGAACGGTTTCGCTCAGATCGTCGGCTGTCTGCTCATGTACGGCATCGGCAAGAACACGTCGCTGTCCCTCGATCCCTGGCGCACTCTCTTCCTCGTCTGTGGCGCCATGACAGCGGCATCTGGCGTTGCCTTCTATTTCCTCATGCCAAACGGGCCGAACGATGCTTGGTTCCTCAATGCTCGCGAAAAGGAAGTTTTATCGATGCGTATGGCCAAGGACCGCGAGGGAGGCGACAAAACATCGTTCTCCATGCGACAGTTGCGAGAAGCGTTGCTGGATGTTAAGACGTGGTTTGTCTTCGCTTTCGGTGTGCTCGTCACCATGCAAAGCCCGGTTCTGACAGTACGTCTCCGTCCCGACCCATCACCAATCGTACCGTCGCTGACTCTTGTTACCAGTTCGCCTCCCTTGTGATCAACACAATAGGCTACGACCGCTACCAAACCATGCTCTACACCGCTCCCTCCGGTGCCGTCCAAGTCACGTTCCTCTGGATCGGCGTACTAGGCTGCTATCTCTTCCCTCGAAACCGCACGCAAGTCGTGCTCGCGCTCATCATCCCTCCCCTGATCGGCAACGTGCTCCTCCTCAAGCTCTCACTTGACGCGGGATGGGGCATGATCGCCGCCTCCTGGCTAGCATCCTGCATCACAGCCGTCATGTCGCCGCTGCTGTCACTGACGGCTTCAAACGCAAAGGGCAACACGAAGCGCTCTGTCGTCAGCGCTGTATTCTTCATCGGGTACTGCGCGGGCTGTATTGCGTCGCCGCAGCTGTGGACGCACAAACCGAGGTATTTCAGTGGCGTTGTGACGGCGCTGGTCACGTGGTGTACGCTGTTTGTTGTCGTCATCGCATACTGGCTTGAGTGTAAGCGCGATAATGCGCGGAGGGATGCTTTGGACCGCGAGAGCGGGGTGGAGGAGTACGTGCACGGTGTTGTGCTGGACAAGAACGGGGCGCCGATTACGGATTTGACGGATAAGGAAGATGTGAGGTTTAGGTACAGTTGGTAGGTGGCACGTGTGTTTACAAATTCTATGCAATTGTTGACCCTGTACGAGCGTTCTGGCCGCTGAGCTGGATCGGTGACGCTGCACTTCTCTTGGACTTCTCGCTAATGCAGCCGCTGACCGTCTAGTTGGTGTCTCCAAATTGCTGTTTGGCTATTCTTGCAGGATGATCACCGTTATTGTCCTATTCGAAGCGCCCGTTATGATCGCGCAGCCAACTGTAGCGGTTTTACTTGATATTCAGCTCGTAGTGGTTGCTGCTGATAGAGACTTATCGTCAGAGATCAGGGAAAGGAAGGTCCTCGCGTAGGCGTCGATATCGTCCGGGTCAAGGGCCTCAAATTGTGAGCGATCGCTCTGATAGATAGACAATAGCGCTCCTGGATTGCTGCCGTAGTTAGCGACACTCGTTTTCATTAGTTCATCGTCTGTTGGGTTCTATTGCACGCGGTACGTGCCAATGGCAGGAACGGGACATGAATCGTACCACGCGCCGTCAAGCCAGCCCTCTGAAGCCCAATAGAGCTTACAGTCATTATTCATGATCGCGCGGTAGAAAATAGAGTCGTATCTGCAGCGTCAGTAGGGCAACGGACTTATGCAAAAACCTGCACCCGCAGCCTCCTCAAGCCAACAATCGCGACATTACCGTATCCACTTCCATCATTACGCTTGCCTCAGATTCTTCAGGTCCGACACACCGATATCAAGCCACGTGCCCTCGCGATGCGCCTTTCAAATGTCCCTTCGTATTGGTGCGCTTAGACATTACTTGGGTAATTTCTTGTACTGAGTATAAGCGTAACACTACTCTCTACTCGGGATGTTAGTCACGACGTGCAAGCCCCTATTGTTACATTTAGCTACGTCGCAATTGCCTTGGAAAATATGTCCATAATTGGCTTTGCTGCGCTGCTCGCCTCAGACCGTCAAACGATGTGAAGGATCAGGACAGGGTCCGCCAGGACTGAGTCAAGGAACACGCCGAATTGCCAGCTATCACGGAAGTTGCGGAAGTCGCGATAGGCAACGAAAGTTGCGCCGCAGAGGTGCTTTTAGTCGAGATCTTCGGTCGATGTTTTGATCATGCAGGTATCCAGTCGCGCTGTCCAGTTTGCTGGGTCCTAGCCTCTGCCTTAGAGCGCGGGGGTTGATATGGTGTAGTACCGGCCTTGCCGTGGGTTTGCGAGTCGCTCGAGAAAGCTCATGGCGGGCGTGATGGCGAAGACAATACTGCAACAGGGACTTGAGGAAATATCTTTGAAGTGAGAATGATCTGCAAGGAGCGAAGTTAGTGAGCTTTTGCCGCCAGGATTGATGATGGCGGGGGGGGGGGGGGGGCGGGGGTGCAAAAAGAAGAAAAGGAGGGGGGGGGGGGGGGGGGGGGGGGGGGGGGGGGGGTCTGGCATCATAAGCACGAAAGAAGGATCGTCGGCGTGCGGGAGGCTGAAGCCGGCGCAGCCACGATCTCGCATCATCCAGATGGGCCACCCATAGAACATCTAAGCACTTCGTCGGCACCTTCCAGACGCGTCGCCTGAATAAAAAGACTTCTGGTTTCTGGCTTGTTACCAAAAGCCGGTGTTGATCTTCTCTTCGCGGCCACTGTCAGCTTACTGCCATGCTACGTTCGCGTTCTCTGCGCCGACACGCGCACTCGGTCTGATTGTTTCTCGGGTCTACTTTCGTCCATTATCAAAGTTGATAAGCTGCGGTAATATGGAGGTCGCCTCGGTTAAGTACCAAGGTAGGCAATGGAGTGATGAATCGAGACCCCGCATGAGTATGATGTAACCCCCGAGGTACCGGTAAGAGTCCGCAATGATAAAGTAGTGCGACTCGCATGATGATAAACCGACCACGGTTCTCGATCATCGCCATTCAGCAATAGCTTTACTTACCGTTACGTCGCACCCTTTTATTCACGTCATCATGGACTTCCTCAAAGCGGCAGACATCACGCACCCCAATGGCCAAACGACTCATTACTACGAAGGCGGCACTAGCAACGGCATCCCCCTCATCTTCATTCACGGATGGCCCGACTTAGCGGAAATCTGGAAGCATCAACTCGAGCATTTCACATCTGGTGCTGCAGGCTCCGAATACCGTGTGATCGCACCTGATATGCGCGGTTACGCAGGCTCTTCAAGCCCGAAAGACAGGCGCGCGTACTCTCTCGAGACCCTCAATGGCGAGCTTGTAGATTTCGCGAAGCAACTTGGCATCACAAAGGCAGTGTGGGTTGGCCATGACTGGGGTTGTGGCGTTGTCAGCTCGCTTGCGGCACACCACCCTGAGCTGTTCCTCGGTCTCACTGTCATTGCGGTACCCTACCGGACCATCGAACTCGGTCTTGATTACCTCGTCTCGTTGGTCAATCGCGACATTTACCCGGAGGATGAGTATAAGTACGGCCAATGGGATTACATGAAGTATTATGAGCTGCACTCTGAGAAGTGTGTGGACGTCTTCGATAGTGCGATTGACAGAGTCACAAAAGTATTGTACCTGCCGCACGACCCCAACAACCATGGCAAACCCAATATTAGAACTGCTAGGCAACTAAAAGATGGGGGCTGGTTCGGCGGCAACCCTGATAATGTTCCAGACATTCCTTTGGAAAAAACATTGATCGATCAATCGCTGTACGACAACATGGTTGCCAGCCACAAGAAGCATGGCTGGTTCCCGCCCTCAGCATACTATCTGAATCACGATGTCAATGCTGAGTATGCAAAGAGCGAAAAGAATGGTGGCAAGCTACTGTTCCCTGTCTTGTACATTGACCCAAAGTATGATGGTGTTTGCTCTCCAAGCGCTACGCCTAAGATGGGCGAGAGCCAGAGGGAAGTGGTTCAAGATCTGACGTACGTAACGATCGAGTCGGCGCATTGGGTCCAGATTGAGAAGCCGAGTGAGGTAAACAAGGCGCTGGAGACTTGGCTCGACAACAACATCCAGTACAAGTGTTGATGTTTGTGGGAAGCGAACATTTCTGTAGTCATTCAAATACCGAATAAAGCAACTGGTACTATGCAGCAATGACAAATCATTTCATGTGAACTTGTTTCAGGGTCTGGCTACCTGACCTGACACGAGTATGACAGCGAATCGTCAAGCTCATCTGAGGATTGTAGGCGATCCTACTTCGTACATGAGGGTCCAAAAAAGTGGGGCTGACTAGCTGACGTGGTAGACGTCACGACGGTTGGCCCGGCCGAACCGTGGGTGCGTGGTTATTCTAACGTCAACCGAATCTGTTAACTGAACAAAAGTCTAACATCGATCACTCAATCACAAATATTATCATACAACCCAATTGAGCCTAACTATGCTACGCGAAGCAATGCAGGAGGTGGATTTTTTGATCTTGGGTGCGGGGTGGACGAGCAATTTCCTGATTCCTCAGCTGCAAAAAGAAGGCATCAAATGGGCGGCAACAACGACTAGTGGCAGGGATAATACCATTCCCTTCAAGTTCGACCCTGACTCTGGATCTATCGAACCCTACAAGCACCTTCCATCAGCGCGTACCGTTCTCGTCACGTTCCCGCTCAAAGGCCAGGGGCAGTCGAAGACTATCGTTGGCCTGTACCGCGCCGCTCATGGTGCAAAGAACAATTGGATCCAATTGGGCGCGACGAGTATCTTCAACCAGTTGCCCGATGACTGGAGCGATGATAACGCGCCGTACGACAAGGAAGAAACACGTGCTATTGCTGAAGACGAGCTGATGCGCGAGCATGGCTGCGTTTTAGATCTATCTGGTCTCTACGGGGGCGAGCGAGTCCCTTCGAAGTGGCTGCCGCGTTTGGCAAAGAGCAAGGACGATGTGAGGCATCGGGGTGCCGTTCACTTCGTTCATGGCGAAGATGTTGCGCGTGCAATCATCGCGACGCACCGCAACTTCACACCAGGCAAGAGATGGATCGTGTCAGATATGAGGGTCTACGATTGGTACGACCTGATTATGAGCTTTAGCGCGCTCACGGAGGGTACCGAGCTAAGCGCACAAGAGCAAGAGGAGAAGCTCCAATTCGCGAAGTGGGTCGGGGAGCTGATGATCGAGGAGGGTATAAGAGCCCTGCCGCGCGATATGAGTCTTCTGGGTAGAAAGCTGGATTCAAGGGGCTTCTGGCAGCACCATGGGCTGTGGCCGCGGCATCAGAGGCTGTGCTGAGCAGGGACCGTAGAACGAGTGTCGTGAACCAGACTGATAGCTGTGACCCGTACGCTTCGAAACCTGGGAAAGCTCTCGTTATTGGACGCATCGTATACCATTCTTCCGTTGCCAGAAAGATGACAGTCACAGATACATGAATGTATTGGCTATATCAGGGACAAACCAGCGGTTCGTCAGCAAGTTTTTCTTTCGTCGATTCCGTACTGTACGAGCATGAATTCTAGCAGGAAACCTATAAAACATATCCAGCCCTGCACTCAATGTCGTTTCATTCCGGCACACAATTGTCGGTATAATCTGCACTTCAAGCTTCAAAGCTCAACTCAACATATTCAAAACTCTTTCTTTACAGGATGACTTGCGCTACTCTTCCCCCTTACCTGCAGCCACTTTGCGTCCCTGGCTCATTTGCCGATACTCGCACTAATCAGTGTGTGTGGGTGGGTATCGCCTGAGCAAGTGGCCCAGTCGTGCCATCAGTGGCAAAGTAAGATGCTGCAGCAACAGGCACAGCGATTTCGTCTCGGTGCCGGCCAGTATGTTCAGCCGCGTTGGGCTCGAGTTCAGACTATTTTCTGTAAGTATTGCCTTCCAGCAAGTCAAGTAGCGAAGATGTCTAATACTCGAATAGATCACTACAGCATATAAATGTCGGCTCCGTCAACTTTTTTTGGCAGCCACCAATTCGGACATGGCGGCCATAATTTCGGCAGTCAGCACATTCGCCATCAAGAACAGGCACCATACGTGTCTCAGAACAGTAAGAAACCTTCGTTACATTATGATAAAGTCTCTCTAACAACGTTGTAGACGCCCAAGTCAATTTCGGTGGCTACAATGCCTCTGTCGGACCAGTCAGGATGTAAACTGCCTAGCCACAGGTTACTAGAGCATCAGCATTGACTACCGATGCGATAGGCCTGACTGAAGACATTACCGCAAATGAGCCCCTTGCAGTTTCGCAACAGACCATTAGCAAGGAAGTCAAGGCTGTTCAGGCCTCTGCTCCCGCTCCCGATCCGACCTTTTGGAAAAAAGGTCAGCAGTATTTGATCGAGGAGCTAAACAACGTGGGCTATAGCAATCAGGCCTTTCTCCTCGGGTCCTTCGCGAACATTCCTGCCATCAAAAGGAACCGATGTGCCGCGACACATTGGCCCACCAGGGAAGCCGCTCTTGGGGACATTATCGAAATGTCTCAATACTTCATTGATGCGGCCGAGATGATCCTATAATGCTTGTCTTGGGATGGCCTGGAGTCCAGTCTTGCTTCTGAAAAATCAAGCAAAGAAGAAAAGGAGTCGGCACAGGCAAAGCTTTACTCTGAAAAGAACCAACTTCAGTCCAAGTTGCGAGAGAAAGGACACACAAAGCTAGATTGTATCGAGGGAGCCCAAAATAGGGGATGGATCGATGGGATGCGCAGGCCAGAGTTCGAGCGCAGATTTGGACAAGAGGCAAACTCTGCCAACAAGCGAAAGTTGAAGGCTGAAAGGGTTGCCGAGCTCGGCAAAGAACGAGCAGCGAAGAAGGCTCGGATCGAAGCCGAAGCCAAAGCCAAACAGGCTTCTTCAGCAATCGCCCAGACTGGACGTCCTCGGGCTCCCAAGTCTAAGTCGCTGCCCCTCCCATCTGCCGTCCTGGAGGCAGTCAGAGCTCCCGCAGAAGATGCTTCCACCGCGCATATAGACGAGGACTGGGCATCTCTCAAGGAAGACATCCTCACTGGATTCGAGGAGGAGTGGGACGCGGCCCCACCACCTCCTACCGCCGAGCCACGAGAAGAAAATACCGTGGTACCACAGGGGCAGGCGCCGCCGCCTCCTCCTCCTGCGCGGAAGAACCCGATGGGCACTTGGAATGTCGCTGGCAGATTTTTGTCTCATGAGGAGCCTGCTAAAGATTCTTTGACTGTGCACGAGGACGAGGGCTATGGCAGTGTGTTTGAGGATGATGGGGATGCGGACGCGTGAGTGCTGAGCGGTGGAAACGAGGAACGTTCGAAGCGTGTTTTGCGTGTGAAATGTGTGGAGCGATGAGATAGTACAGGTTGATAGACTCAGCGCCAAGATTCCATGATGCAGAGAAGGAAGTGTTTTCACGAAGCTTCCTTTACTTTCAATTTGCATGCAATCTTGAACCCAATCGCAACGTCTTCATTCTACAAACTGCGTTCTTGAACCTTGAGACACTGACGGCCCTCCGCCCAACTCCCCGCATCGATGCAAACCTCAGAATCGCTTACTACACAATCAACCCGTACCGCCATAACGTGCACCATCTCCACACCTCTCTACCAACCTCTGCCCCTTCTTCTCCAGCATAGTAATAAGCGTCAAACACACCACCACCCCATCAACGCCCCTCACATCAATCAACAACGCCCCACCCCTCACATAACTCTCCCATCATTTCTGGCTATACTACCTGACCTCGACCTTCCTCAGCGCATCGCCCCGCCCAGGCACACTGTACAGCATCATACAATAGCTGTAGCACAACTATCCATCCCCCAGAAGGAAAGCCACAGGTTCTCAGTGAAATGCTCGATGCAAAGGCCCCAGGCTTTGTCCTTGAGACTGACGGGGTGGCTTGACTGCGTTTACGTGCGGGGAGGAGCAAGGGCTTCGCCGAGGAGAGACAGGGGTAAGCACAGTACGCGATGCCTGGGATGGGAGTCGGCGATGGAATCACTCAGTCTGCATTAGGTCTGGCGGTGGCAGATGAGTGGTTTTGAGGGTGGGTTCGAGGGAGGTTCTGTATGCGGAGGTTAGTCAGACAAAGGGGAGGGGCATGCCTTGGCGGGTGATTCAGTAGGAAGAAGTTGAGTTACGTGTAAAGGTATTGTGAGATTGGTCGAGCCACGAGTATTCCTGCGATGCATCTGTTCTCCAAACGTTGCGTTGCTGGACTGTTGTGGTGTCTTTGGCTAAGGATGAGCTGTCATTTTGCAAGGCGCTTGCAGTCGACATGATGACTGTGTTACAAATGATGAGACGATGAATTGAGAAGCAGTCTCGATGCGGAAAGATAATAAAACGACTACTAGACGTGCGCATAGTAGATATGGATGTATTCAAAAGATCGATGCATTCAAAGGCATTTCTACGTGGCTTACACATATCTTCACAGCACCCGCCGATCTTAGAATTATCCTAATATTCCTGCATTGAGGTTCTCGGTCTGTCCTAGAGAGGCAGACATCGAAGAGTTGAAGTCAGATGCTCTTAACATACGTCACATCTGATTGGACAATAGTTTTGTGAAGTAAGCCTGGTGTGGGGCGATGCTCGCTTTCTTCATTCTAAGGATCTCATGCACTGCCACAGTAATTTATGAACCTTCTGGACCCAGAATTTGGACCCTGTGCCGCAGGCTGTTTTCGTCAACACTAGTGGATGGGATGAGGATGGGAACAGGGATATCTGTATCGACCTTAGGCGAATGCTTGAATTGACGGCTTTGCTGCTTACTGCTATCGCTGAGCGCTCTTAAAACAAGTAGAATTGGCCTCGAACAACTGCATTTAACTGCAGGAGAAGGTTCTTCCTGATGTGCGCGATCTTGTGCTCTACTGTCGAAAGAAAACAAGTGGGCACGGTGATATGTACCTTTCCGTATCTACCCACGCTCCCTTGTACTTGTTCATGCCTTGCTGCTGCACTGCAGAATCTTGGAAGGGTGACACGGGAGGGGCACGTGAGCCGAGTGAACACGGAAGTGTGGTCCAGCGTGGCGCACCACCGGTGCACGGGCCTTGGCGCCGTCATTGACCGGGGTTTGGGTTGTGACGGTCGCTGGATTGGGCTCCGCAAATCGTGGATCTCTCTTAATGCTCCTACCAATGAAGATCTAAAAACCCAAAGTGTCGAGAAAGAGCAGAGACACGCGACTGTCAAGACATGAGGCAGCGCGAGACATGTTCTAGGCGTATTTCAAAACCTCGGCGGGAGTACGCCCGTGAACGGGCGCTAACGGTAGAAACCCCGTCGCCGTTTTAAATAATTGTTTGGCTGAGCGGTGACGCGAGAGGCGCCAGCACCCTGCTGCCAAGTGGTACGGCGCGAATCGCCAGTTCAGGGTAAATCTAAAACACGTCGATCTTGAATGCCAACAATGCCCTTTCTGTGATGTTCGCTTTGTGCATTCTTTCACGACCCCTCTCGCCCTCTTCACCTAGAGACAGACCCTTACTTCAGGCGCCGCGCCTGTCACTTCCCTTTCAACGACGTATCTATGGCCTCATATTAGCTGTAGGGGCAGGCCAACACTACAACCACGATACATTGCGCACAATATACACTGCATATAGCGCTCGCACAGCGCAACAACGAAAGTAAAAATGTCAGCCACTTCAGCCTCAGAGTCCCCGACAAGCACCCAGGGCACTGGTGCCGCATTGGGCAGGGAAAACCAGAGTATCGCAAAGTTCGCCGCCTCTTTGTCCACCGCTGCTGTCGTCTTCGGTGTGCAGATGGGCGTCTTTTTGATCCTTAGTGGCAACTGGAAGCTCATGCGCTCGAAGAAGAGCGCGACCGAGCCGCAGACACAACGCCAGACCCTGTTCCAAAGGATATAGTACGTGCTAAACTCTTGCAAGTCGACTCAACTAACAGACAACAGCTACTACAAGACAGCCTTCGTGCCAGAAGCCAAGCGCATCGCAGCCCCCGTCACTGCGATCGAATCAATCAAGACCGTGTTCAAGATTAGCGACCGAGAGCTCATCCGCATTGCAGGCGTCGATGGCTTCCTATTCCTGCAATACCTACAACTTTTACTTCGCATATTCGTGCCCATGGCCTGCGTCATCCTCCCGATCTTGCTGCCGATCAATCGCATTGGAGATGAGCCTAACGTATCGGGGCTCGACTCCTTCGCATGGCCGAACGTGGCTTTTCCAGACAAGCGTAACCGACTGTGGGCACATCTAATTTTGGCTGTGCTTGTTGTTTGCTGGGTCTGCTTCAACTTCTTCCTCGCCCTGAGGAAATTTGTTCGTCTCAGGCAGACCATTCTCACCATGCCGGAGCATCGCATACGCGCTTCTGCAACTACCATTCTGGTGCAGAGCATTCCACGCAAGTGGCTCACGGCTGCTGCGCTCGATGCGCTCTACGATGTCTTCCCTGGTGGCATCAAGGAGATCTGGATCAACCGCAACTACGATGAGCTGCAAGATAAAGTCAATAAGCGGTCCAAGATCGCGCGTACGCTGGAGTCGGCCGAGACGAATTTGATTATCAAATGTACCAAGAAGCACAAGGAGATGGTCGAGGCCAAGGCGAAAGAAGAGGGCAAGAAGAAGACCAAGAAGGAGAGGAAAGCGGAAGAAACGGAGAAAGACATCGAAATCGCCAATGAGACTCTTGACCACGGTACAGATGCTGGTAACCCTCATCAGATCGAGCGCCAGCTGCAGTCTGTGTTGGAGGAGAGCGAATCTTCCTCTTCCTCTTCCTCGTCACGCTCGTCATCACCCTCACGCAAGAAGGGCATGTTGCCAATCCCGTTCGTCGGTCAGGGCCTCCATGCCGTTGGAGATGGTTTCCGTGACGTAGGACAAGGCGTGGGCAACTTCAACAAAAAGCTCTACGGTGGTCTTAAGGGTGCCTTTGCGGGTAAAGACAAACATGGCCAGCCTCAATCTCACCTTGACGGCAGCGGTGATCGACCCATCTCTTCTCCAACCTCTGCGGACTTCGCGCTAAGAGGCGCGAGCAGCGACACATACTCGCCATTGGCAGTCCCGGACCAGGACCCGCTAGAATCTGAGAGGACTGTCACTCAGACAAGCACACCTGACGAAAAGCACAAACACAAGCACCATCACAAGGAGACCAAGGAAAAGAAGAGCGCGTTCCAGAAGTTTAGTGACTCCCGCTTGAACCCTGTACGACCTCTGCGACGTATGAGCGATGACTTTACGAGTCCTCAGCCTTTCCGCAAAGAGGGTGAGGTCCTGCCTGAAGAATTGAAAGAACCTATAAAGGTTAAGTATGATCTAAAGGGTGTCTACAACGAAGATCTGGTAGAAGACGGTGAGACTGCGCTATGGAGATCATATGTAACACCAAAGGACCGTGACACCATGCGCCTCCCTATATTTTCGTGGGACTGGTGGCCTTCAATCCCGCTGATCGGCAAGAAGGTCGACACCATCTACCATTGTCGGAAAGAACTGGCTCGTCTCAACGCAGAGATTGACGAGGATCAGGCCCATCCCGAGCGATATCCTCTGATGAACTCTGCCTTCATTCAGTTCAACCACCAGGTTGCTGCACACATGGCCTGTCAGTCACTCAGTCACCATGTTCCTAGGCAGATGGATCCACGAACTGTTGAAGTCAACCCAAATCATGTGCTCTGGGAAAATCTCACGATGAAATGGTGGGAACGGTACCTACGACTCTTCGGCGTCATCGTGTTGATCATCGGTCTTATCATCTTCTGGGGTATTCCAGTTTCGTTCACCGGAGCGTTATCCCAAGTCTCCACTCTTACCGACAATCTGCCTTGGCTGAGCTTCCTCGAGAAATTGCCACCATGGGCGCTTAGCTTTGTTGAAGGTGTCTTGCCTCCGATACTGCTTGCTGTACTGTTCGCTGTTTTGCCGATCCTGCTACGGTTCCTTGCTGGAGCCACCGGTACTACAACATCCGGAGAGCGCGAACTTCTGGTGCAGAACTTCTACTTCGCCTTCGTCTTCATTCAGTTGTTCCTGGTCGTATCCCTTTCCACTGGTATCACGGCAACAATTGAGGAGATCACCAACAACCCCATCGGCATCCCTCAGACCCTGGCTCAGAACTTGCCGAGGGCTGCGAACTACTTCTTTTCCTACATGATTCTGCAGGCGCTCAGTATCAGCTCTGGTACGCTATTGCAGATCGGTGCGATTGCAGTTATCCTTCTCTTCGGTTTCTTCGATACCACTCCCCGCGAGAAGGTCTCAAGGATACTGAACAGGTCGGGCATGAACTGGGGTACTATGATACCAGTGTATACCAACTTTGGTGCGATTGGTATCATCTACTCAGTCATTTCGCCATTGATCATGGTCATGATGCTGATCACTTTCAGCCTGTTCTGGTTCACCTATCGATACCAGATGATCTACGTCTCGTACGCTAAGGCCGAAACGAACGGATTGATCTTCCCAAAGGCCGTCAACCAGCTCTTCACGGGCATCTACTTTATGGAGCTCTGTCTCATCGGTCTATTCTTCCTGCAAAACGACTCGAGTTGTCTACCACACGCAATCATTATGATCATCACTCTGATCTTCACTGTACTCTTCCAGTTCGTGCTCAACCGAGCCTTTAGCCCGCTGTTTACCTACCTTCCGATTACCTTTGAGGACGAGGCCGTAGAGCGAGACCAGGAGTTCCAGCGTATCCAGGCCGCTCGATGGACTAAGGACGACGACGCAGAACATCAGTCGCTTGTTGGAGAGGAAGCTGCCGCTAAGAACGCAGAGCAGCGCGAACGTGCGCACATGGAAGCGATGGACCGTTTGGATGCGCAGCGGACACCGTCTGGCAATGGCAACGAAGCTTTCGAGCTTAGGACCTTCGACAGCCCTGAACGGTCCCGCAAAAAGTGGGCTAACAAATCATGCGTATCCGTCAACGATAGTCGCTCGCATTCCCACTCGCGCACAACGCCTAAGAAGCACAAGCGTAAAGATCCCATCGATGCCTTCGCCGACACCCTCAAGCGCGGCCTGGACGATGTCACAGACGGTATTTCACGACCTGTGCGTGACATTGAGTCGCAGGTTCTTCCGGCAGCCAATCTGTTTGATAATATCGACGATGAGCTGCAAGACATCGAGCCAGAAGCTCGCCAGAAGCTCATTAAGCGTAGCTTCCAGCACCCTGCGACACGAACCATTCAGCCTGCTGTGTGGATTCCGCATGACGAGCTGGGCATCTCTAAGGACGAAATCCAGCGCACTAGTGCGTTCAGTAATTGGATCTGGATTACAAGTGTCAACGCCCGACTTGATGGGCGTGGCAAGGTCATGTATAGGGGACTACCGCCGGATCGCGATCCCTTTGAGAACATGGAGGTGTAGAGAGTGAAAGGCTTTCTTTTTGATTTATTAGCGAGTGCTTTCATCAGCATGGGCATCTCTTGCATAGCGTGCGCGGCTTGCATGGCACACAAAGCGTTTGTTGACTTTCTATTTATAATGGGATGCACAGTATAGCCATTACTACGTAGCCCACCCTGTGAAAATCGAAGATCAATACATTCAATAGACACCGACTACGATATCAAGCTTTTACTTTCGCCTCAACACGTCCTCGTTAGACGCCAGAGTTCCAGTCACATGCTTGACGCGTCACGCTAACTTCCCCACAACGCGTCCGACGCATCGGCCCAAACTTAGCACCAAACACCAACGTAGCTTCCAGAACTTGATCAAACGAGTGATTGCAGCCATGTCGAAGCAGGGAACCGTTGTAGAGCAGAAGCGGTTCTTCCTGCAAGCAAAGAAACACCACCTCTCGCGCGCAATCGTACCCTCACAACGCCTTAAGACGATAGCAGATGATGGAGGCATTGCGCTCAGCGTAGTCAAAGGCGCCCTCGACAAGGTCAACCGCGACCTCAAGCAGCATTCGCGCAAGGTATACAGCCGGCAAATGATGGACCACATCGTCACACAGATCGACGACCTGTACTGGGAGTCCGGCGCGCGGGACATTGACGAGGACGAAGATGAAGCGCAACAAGAAGACGCCGACACACTCTGCCGCAACGACAACCTCACCCTCGACGCCAACATCGCCAAATTGCCCATCCTCTGGGACACATCCGCGGACCGCACGGCCTCTGACGTCTCCCAAGACGACTACACCGCCGCGCTCGCACGCCTACAAGACCTCTCCGCCCAGCGCCTCGCGCTGCAGGCGAAAGTCGCCACATACGGCACGCTGCTTACGCTTCTCGAACCGTACCGCAAACCCAAGGAGAACATCCAGCCGAACCTCGTATGGAGAGATGCGCCGCTTGCGCCGGAGCTGGCCAAGACGAGGACCCTGGCTATACGTGTTGCGGGCAGGGTGGGCGAGAGGTTTGGCGATGTGCAGGTCCCGGCGACTGCTGAGGAGGAAGGAGATATTGATATGTTGGACTTACAGACGCAGGGGAGGAAGAAACTTGATGCTGTTCTTGCAGGGTGGTGATCAGGCTGGGCAAGGACTATGCTTACCGCGGCGTAGCGGTGTGCTTCCGCTCGGAGAGAATCTGGGAAGGGGCAGCCATCAATGACTGCAGCGCTGGCTCAAAGGCAGTCACGCGTTGGTGTGCACTCGTTTTTAGTTCGACCGGCCCAGGACTCCACGACACGAACTATCGCTACATCCAATATCGCCAACTATTGCTACCCTTGTGGCTCACAATCGCTTCTAGTAGTCATGCGTCGTACGTATACAATAAAACCACTGAAGACCCCCGCTAACGATCGTCAGCCGCTCGCAACACATCGCCGATGGCGAACCCCACAACCACATTCAGATTGCCATCGGGAGCGACGACTGCGGTCAGGCGAAGAGAGCACTCAAGACGAACCGGTGCCTCGCCGTATGGGATCGGTACCGGACGCCCTGTAGGGTTGCGTAGACCCCGAGTACATCATACGATCAGCGTCCCTGCCGCTCTCGTAATCTTTGACCGCAAGGTCTACTTGGCGAGCCGAAAGCGTCTATTCAGGGCACGCATAATGCACAAAGAACAGCGCAGTCGAAGCTCCAGTCAACTTAGTAGGACCGTTGTCCCAGAGCAGATCACCTCTGGCACTCCCAGCTCCTCCAAGACGTCCGGCGTGCCTCTCGATGACATCCGCAAGGCTCTCCCGATGACCAGGGTCAGCAACGATTCAGACTCGTCCTCGTCCAATGCGTCAATGGAGACCATGAAAACTAAGAGGCAACACCCGTCGAGACGCCGTTCACAGTCCACCTCTCGTCCTCGGTCAAAATCTGAGCTCGGTCCGTACGGATTCGCCGAGACCGAGAGCGTCACCAGACAAAAGTCGCGTTAGGAACCGCACTCAGATGAGCAAGGGATTTACCGTTTGAATAGGGATCTCGTCACAGCGAGCATAAGGCTCTCATTGCCCCCAAATCTGCCGAACGAAAAGTTCAAGCTGTATCTGGACCACGAGATCGCCGACATCCTAGATCGCGAGCGACAGAAGCGAGAAGCTGCCGTAGACGTGGCCGATGCGATTAGGGTACCAACAGACGATGCACAGCGGCAGGCAGAGGTGCAGGGCCCAATGGCACCAGAGCAGAGGGCTGTGAACGATGACTGGCGGGAAAGGGTCCGACGGTGGTCGTCCGGTGTCAGTGGCTTTCAAGAACAAGATACAGTGGTCTCAGAATCTCCAGCGCTGAGCGCTCACTCTGATGGGAGCCTCCGCAACAACGATGGTCAAGATGACAATGCAGAGGATGTCGAGACGTCGAGCAGCAGAGGGAAGAAGAAAGTGGCGTTTGCAATGTCAGGACCCGTCCCAATGGCCCGATACAAAGCCGGCAAGCCCATCAACACCCGACCCAAGAAGGCGCGAGTTAGCCACGACGACGGTGGGTGCTCGCCTTGGGGATGTTGGAATGGGCTGTGTTGGACGTGGGGCTTCACGTGGCTGATGGGCGGGAGGCCAAAGTGAAGGCGTCGTCACGTGACGGACGGGCTGAGGCGACGTCTTAAATTCAGCACATATTGAACTATCGACGCAGATGGCGATCCAATTATCGAAGCAGATGGCGATGCGCCCTGACATGTACATACGTCGACTATGTTCAACACTTTGCTTCAAAGCTACGGCTTCAGGCAGGTTCAGTGAGCTTGTCGCAGGGCACGTGCAGAATACCTACATGTGGAGTCAAGCGAACCGCGCCCTTCACGACGACACGCACGCCCTGGCTTAGATTATTACGTGGACTGGAATCGATGCTTTTGATGTGGACCTGCCGCGTTGGGGAGTCGAGCTATCCATAAGCCGTACACCCTGGGCGACTGCGGCGACTGCTCACTCCCGCGGTGCCCGTAGATCATCTCTCCACCGCGCCGCGGCGCCCACGACCCGCGTCCCGCGTCCCCCGTCACAATAACAATGAATAACTACTCGTTTCTCGACAGCAGCACTCCCAACGGCATGCCGCGCGCGCCGCCCGTAGCGTCACCCTCACAGGCGGGGCTCAACGGCGCGGCGCAGCAGAACGGCATCCCCATGGTCAACGGCCTGCCCAGCGGCGGCCAGCAGACGGACATGAACCACCTTTGGGCCGTCGTGCAGCAGCTCGCGCAGCAGCTCGAGGAGAACAAGGCGCAGACGCAGAGCGTGCTTGGCGGCGTCGCGGCGCTGCAGGGCCGGCTCGTCGACGACAGCGCCAGCGGCAGCGCGGGGGGTGCAGAGAGCTGTACGTCACTCGTCCCGCGGGCGTGACATGGAATGCTAACGCGAGTGACAGCAGCAGCGAGCATGGCCGAGCGCGCGGCGCTGCAGGCCCGCGTCGCGACGCTGGAAGCGCACACGGACGCCGCGGCCGCGCACACGCATGCCCTCACAGCCCTCGTCACGGACTACGAAAACGCACTCACGCTCCTCCTCGACAAACTCAGACCCTACGCCTACACGCACACGTCCTCGATCCTCGCGCTGCACAAGCACTACCACGCCCTGCTCGACCACGAGCGCAACACGTCCATGCAGCTGCGCCTCGAGCACGTTGAGTGGCAGGCGGGCCTGGGGCGGGTTGCCGAGTATGCGCGGGCGGCGCTGAAGGTGCAGAGGCAGGGCGAGGAGGGCATGGTTGGCGAGATTCGGGCGTTGAAGGAGGAGAATCGTGTGCTGAGACAGCTGGCGGGGTGGGAGGAGAGGGCGGACAGCAGTGACGAGGAGAGGGCCGAGTAGCGGGGAGGCAAGTGTGAGATGGCACGGGATACGATATTGCATAGCGCGGCGTTTGGAAGGGCATGCTGTCGACACGTTCGCAGCTTGGAATGGCATCTATATCAAGCTCTACAGCTTCTGCTTCGCCTCCTCGTCGAGCTGGCAGAAGGCCTTGAATGTGACTAGGCCTTCCTCGTTGCCAGCATCGGTCGCGCTCTCGATGACGACCTCGGCGGTCGCGCCAACGAAATAGACGTAGCCCTCCTTCAGCTCCTCCTTCTTGGGCCCCACGCTAATCGTGCCCGTGCCCTTGGTGCACAGTATGATGCTGGGACCGTCGATGGGGTCGAACGTCGTCTTGGCGCCGCTCTTGTTCAGCGCCGTCCGGACGACAGCGAACTCGGGGATCGGCGGGTCGTACAGGGTGTTGGACGAGTTGGACGAGTAGGCCGTCGTATTCAGCTTGGCGTACGCGTAGTCCTTGGGGCTCATCTTCTGCTCGCTGATGGGTGCGTACGAGTACGTCAGCATGGCCGTCAGGGTGTCAACGTCCTTGAACTTGGGCGTGAAGCCGGCGCGCACTACGTTGTCCGACGACGCCATGCACTCGATGATGTCGCCCGAGAGGTAGGCGTGGATGTCGTCGGCCTTGAGGAACATGGCCTCACCGACCTCGAGCTGCACGTAGTTCAGGAAGAACTGCACGAAGAGCCCAATGTCGCCGGGGAACTGCGCATCGAGGCGGACGACCAGGTCGGCGAGCTGCGTGCCGGAGTTGGAGGGCCCACCGTTGCCCGCGAAAGACGAGCCTTCGGATCGGGCCGCGGAGAGCAGCTCCTTCGCGGCCGAGGCCAGGGCGTCCTTGTCTGTGTTCATGACCTTGGTGAAGGCCGACTGCAGGGCCTTCTTGTTGGCCTTGACATCCTCCGCCTTGTCCGATGTCTCCTTGCCCTTGACTGTGTCCTCGAAGCTCTTGGCCTCGTCCTCGCCGACCAGCTTGCGCAGCGAGGGTATGGTCTGGAAGAAGTGCGCAATCTCGTCGAGGGGTCGGAAACCGCAGAGGCCGTCAAAGGGCGTGACCGCGATGGTCATCTCGGGCTTGTGGTTGTCATCTTTCGCAGCACGTCAGTCCCAATATCGTTTGGAGCGGTCGCACGACTGACCAGGATAGTTCTTGGGGTCCTTTTTGTGCAGCTGCTCGGCAAGGCTTTTGTTCGGGTGGGCCTGGATGCTCAAGGCCTTGCCAATCGACAGGACCTTGAACAGGAAGGGGAGCTTGTTCTCGTAGCGCTCGGCGATGTCGGCGGAGAGCAGCGCTTGGTTCTCCTGGACGAGCTCGAGCAGGGAACGCTGGGTTTCGAGGTCTTTTGAGGGCAGCGAAGGGTGTGTGCCCATCCATAGCTGGGAAGCGTTAGGGCTTGTCTTGCTCCATGGCAGAAAGTGGATGCACCTCAGCATAAGGCTTGTCCTCCTGAATTGAAAAGTCTTCTGCGGCTGTCGCAGCGTGGAATTTGGCGGCTGCAGAGTCCTTGCCGACCTTGCCTGGAGAGCTTCAGCATGTTGCTGTAGACATCAAGTGTGGGGCAGCGCACCCCAGTCGTAGCTGTTGACGCCTGGAGGTAGTCAGTACGTATTTAGACACGTGAGTCTCAAAACAATCTGCATACCGCACTGCAGTCGGATCAGAGGTACACGCATTTTGGCTCGGCGTTCTGTGGTGATGAGGTGGCCGCAACGTCAGAGCTCCAAGGGAGTTGTCATCTATGCCGCCCCCACTACCAACGGAGGACCCACTCCCGCCTCGCTCATCACCAGATCAGCGGTAGGTCGAGTTAAGCTACCCCCCGCTCCAACCACTAACCCTGTTCCGATTGCCTAGTGCCTTTGTACCCTGCATTCGCGAACCTCTGAACCACCTGCACCATTGATTGCTACTTTGGCACCCTTCACGTCTCAGCACAGCCAGATGCGCGTTGGCGATCAAGCTCGGAGGTAGGTCAGTCGCGCGTGCCGGGTCGGCAGTAAGAGCTTGGGACGTATTGAGGCTCGAAGATGGCAGCACGCAGCAGGCCCCGTGCTGGGCAGATGAAAGACGAGTACGATGAGGAGAGGTCCATCTGGAATGGGATCAAGTCCGAGGGGCGGAACATCGATCAGCTCATGGTATGTGAATACCTCCATGCTTGGCCTTCAAACGCAACCGAGGAGGTTGTCAAGTAGTCTGCACACTTCAGATCTGATAACCTCACAGGCGCAAGCAGAGGGTGTGCGTAAGAAGATCCTGGACCTGGAAGCACAGCAGAACGCCCGATTAGGTCTGTGTGGTTCCAAGCTTCCACGTCCGCCCTCACTAATATCAAGCAGCACGGGGAGCCCTACCATCAGACAGAGTGGATGAAGAGCTTGAGACCAACCTACGAGACATCATCAAACTGGACAACGAGATTGTAGGCCTTCTCAAGTCAGAGGACGGCGGCAACGACATCTCCACGCAGCTCGGTATCCTCTCAGCACTCAGAAGCTCAGATGACACGCCAACATCTGCGTCACGCGCAACTAGCGTTGGGAAATCGCGCGATCGACAAGGGAAACGCAAAGTCACCGAAAACCTCGACGATCGTGACAGCATCGCGGCTGATAGCCCTGGTCCCAGCCCAAAGGTTGTCATCAGCCAGAAGGATAAGCTCATTGCCAAATCAACCAGCAGCAGGGCAGGATCGGTGCCTGCCGGGCGCGAAGGAAGCGTGAAGGCCGAGGACGACGACAATGGTAAGGGTAAGAAGGGTCGCTCCTCCATCCCCAGATCTTTTTCCAGTTCCTCGAAGAAGGGCTCTGCTCGATGAGCAAGCAGGCCAGATTCTCTGTTATGTTCCGGCGTTCAATAGACGGCGACGATACCCACATTGGCGTTCAGCATATCTCTGTTAGACACACTCCTAGCTCTTAGCCTAGTGAGATAGTCTATCTTAGAGGCATGTCTCCCGGCTCATCTTGTCTCTTGGTCTCGCATCCTGTCTCCCCGCTTAGTCTCAGCCCATCACCAACTCAACCTCACGACTGACACCCAGCAGACCAGCCACCCCGCCGTCTCTCCCCGAACACCGAGGTCCTTTACCGCAACAGCAAGCAGCGAGCGAACCAAGAGGGCGAAGGAATACTCTGCCGTGTCACCAGCGTCATCGGCGACGGAAAACAACGCCGCTACGAAATCATCGATGCAGATCCAGACCCACCGACACCAAACCAGCCATACCGTGCCTCGGTCGCCCATCTCGTGCCCATCCCTTCGCCTTCTGCTAACACTACGCTATCTGACCTGCCAAAGAAAAGGGGTGTACTGGCGCTTTACCCGGGCACAACTACGTTCTACAAGGCCGAGGTGGTGGCAAGCTGGGTTGCCGAGCGCGTGAAGAAAGAGAAGGACGAAAAGGATGCGAGTTTCGACGCGAAGGAGAACCTGGTTCGTCTCAGGTTCGAGGGGGAGGACGAGGCTGACAGGGAGATGAGTGTTGAGAGGCGGTATGTCCTTCCTGATAGATGAGGGGTGGAGCTGTCGCAGCCTGACGTCTATGGTCGTCCACGTGGGTTTGGACTGCATGTTTGCTTTGACGAGCGTCGCCTGGATAATACCCATACTATTACTATCTAAACATCTCATTGATTCATCTTACTGTCTGGTATCCTCGGTCCACACATTGGCTTGCCGTAAACTCCATGAAACCATCCAACGCTTACTGAACCTGCTTGACGTGTGCGGCACGAACCTTCACGGGTTACTGACGATTACGTGTCTTCGTGTCGGCCTCCTTGCGTTCTAATTGGCTGACAGCACCTCGACGAATGACGCCAACGGTGTCTACGAAGTATTACTGTCCACACTACGCGTCGGGGCTCCTGCGTGTCTACCCCCGATCCAAGAAGAGTCAAAGGCACCTGGGTTTCTTATTGTAACATCAATTGGCCTCCATCGACAAAATGCGCACCTCTCGCATATCGCGCGACACATCGCGCATCCTCGCCGCAAGCCGAACGCTACGTCAGACCCGCTCCGGCGCGAATACACCCGTCCACGAGCCTTCAGACTCGGAACTGAGCTCTGTACCGACCGACGCTGGTTCAGATGGCGAATTCGCAACGCCTCAGCCGAAGAGAAGGAAGACAACACGTGGGACGCCTGTCAAAGTCAAGTACGAGACCAACGAGGTCTCTTTGACAAGCATCACATCGCCCAAGAAGGAAGCGAAGCCAAAGAAGCCGCGTCGGGCGCCCGCGAAAAAAATAAATGGCGCAGGTGGAAGCGTGAAGATGGAGCCGCCGCCCAACTGGGAGGAGATTTATGCTCTGACGCGCGAGATGCGCAACGAGAACCTCGCCCCGGTAGACACAATGGGCTGCGAAAGCCTGGCAGACAAGCAACGGACTCCACGCGACCAGCGCTTCCAAACACTCGTCGCGCTTATGCTGAGCAGCCAGACAAAAGACACCGTCACAGCCGTCGCCATGCGCGGCATGCAGGAACGAATGCCCGGCGTAAGTTACGGCACCTCTCACGCTCACTCGGCGCAATGCTAACACGCCCAGGGCTTCAACCTCGAATCAGTCCTGGCCCTCGAGCCCGCTGAGCTGAACAGCATGATCAACAAAGTCGGCTTCCACAACCTGAAGACAAAATACATAAAGCAAACCGCCGAGCTCCTCCGCTCAAACTTCAACTCCGAGATCCCCGACACAATAGAAGGCCTTGTCTCGCTGCCGGGCGTCGGCCCCAAGATGGCCTACCTCACCATGAGCGCTGCCTGGGGGAAAGATGAGGGCATCGGTGTCGACGTGCATGTTCACCGCATAACGAATCTGTGGGGCTGGCACAAGACACAGAATCCCGAGCAGACGCGGGCGGCGCTGGAGAGCTGGCTGCCGAGGGAAAGGTGGCATGACATTAACAACCTGCTGGTGGGGTTTGGGCAGACTATTTGTTTGCCCGTGGGCAGGAAGTGTGGGGATTGCAAGTTGAGTGCGAGGGGACTTTGTCCGAGTGCGGTTGTGGGGATGAAGAAGAGGGTTAAAAAGGAGACTGTTGTTAAGGCTGATCCCGATGGAGAGAAGGTCGTTAAGGAAGAGTTGGTTGTTGCTGAGGTTGGTGAGGTCAAAGCTGAGGCTGGTGAGGTCAAAGCTGAGGCTGTGGATGTGGCGATTGGCGACATCGAGGACATCGGGCAAGCCCCTCGCCAGCGCTCATCTCGGAGCAAGACTTGAGATTGAGGTCGAATTGTGACCGGTGAGCAGTATTCCTGCATCGAGAAGTCCCACTTCTGGATTTACACGTGTCATGTTTCAGATGTAGGTATCGCTCTCGCGATTCGTAAGGTAACAGCAAACGGTCACGGGCAGGCGCACCACACCTGCGCCTTGCCCGGATCATGCGGAGAAGTGGAGAGTGCAGACAACATCAGCTTTCACTTTACTTCGCTCGAGCGTGCGTAGACTGGAGCATGCGCTGTGAAATGGTCCTCCACCCACGGTAGCGAAGACCCTTTCCCACTCTCCCAACCGCCATTTCTTAATCTGTTGCGAACACACTCAACAAATCCTTCCATCTACACTGTTCAACTTTAAGAACGACACGACCGTCTCTCAGCATGCTTTGGCACAAGCAGCGCTCGCGCTCAACGCCACAATTAACCAGCACGATACCTGAGATGGCGCAATACCTAAACACCATGGATACACTTCTTCAAGACTCTCCAGTCGACAAGACCGACGCTTATGCTAGCACAGCTGAAGATCTCCCGGCTCCTATACCCAGCGCTCAAGACCAGACTGCCGCGCTGGCTTCCAGCTCAGACGACCAGGTCGTCCCAGACGTGACTGATCCACAAGGTATTACACCCAAACGCAACGTGGAGCTCCCAGTGTCGACCCACAGGAGCAGTGAGACTCCAAAGTCGAAGACGATCCGTGTCAAGGCTCAACGCTCGCGATCTCGCCTCTTGACCCTCATTGCCTGTATCTCCTACCTGTTGTTCCACCTCATGGGCGTTAACATCGGTCTGCGTGCCATCCAAGGCTATACCGAACCTCGCCTCCAGCACGCTAAAGTCCACCTGGAGAACACGCATCAAGCCTTGGCCGTCGATTACCTCCTCGATATTCAGCTCATCAACCTGCACGACACCATTCTGGACCGACGCTACATGGAGACCGGCTACGAGGAATGTCTTGTTCGTGGTCTGAACAAGGCTAACTACGTTTTCCGCGGTCTCGACTTCACATCCTGCCCTCACGTCCGTAACCAGACAGCGGACTGGGTGACAAGCAACTGCCGTCGGCTCCTCTACACACCACAAGTACACAGCCTGAGGGCGAGCAAGCTGCGTCGGCAGGCGGAACATATCCGCCAAACCATCGAGAAAATGCTGAAGCTAGTCCGATCCAGGTTTGCGCTGTTGCAGGGCAAGTTGCAGCCCAACAACTCCCAGCTTGCTGCAAAGCCCTTCTTGGTGGATTCCGCCAACAACAAGCACAAACATCTTCGTGTGGTGCCAGATATGCCTTATGGATTCAGTCTGGAGTGCCAAGATCAGACCCGCTGCCGTTTGTTTCATTCAGGACCGATCACACCAGACAAGACCAGCAAGACACTCAAGGACGCCGTTACCGACGCTCGCAAGGAGGTTGAGAAGTGGTCCTGGAAGCTCGGGACCATGTCCCATCGCATTGACTACCTCCGCACACCGCTAGCCATCTTACAGCCCCTGCTCGTTTTGTGTTACCTGTTTGCGACTATGATCAATCTGCGTCGCCCTCAATCACCCGGCCCCAAGCCGGCTATCGCCGAGAAGAACGGGTGTGCCTGGAAGCGCGTCTGCCACGCCGTCGCTCATTTTCAGCACGATGAAAGGCACGCCGTCGGCCTCATCATCAACACAGCCCTGTACGCACTCCTGAGCTTTCAGCTCGAGTACATCGTTCCTGAGTTCGATCGCCTTCTGCTCCCCTTCGGTCTTGGGTTTTGCGTCTTCCACTCCATCCACTTCGCCGCTTTCATCGACCCGCATCCCGTAGGCACTGCAGACCAGTCTGTGCACGACGTTGTTGTGGCTGTGAAGGAGCTGTACCTCATTGCTCAGGGTGTTGATGTTCCAGAGCCGACGCCTGCAAAGCGCCCGGCTTCAAAGCCAAAGACGCGTCACGCCGCCAAACCAGCATCCAAGATCGCCGCACGCTTCATCTCCCCTCTCACGCCCATCGCCGAGGACCTCCAGCGAGAGCGTAAGACGATGCGCGCAGAGCAGGTTAAGGCACCTCGTGATTACATGGAGTTCCAGTATGGATACGCGACTGAGACAGATGACGGGTACGACTCTGATGCGGAGTGCAGTAGCTACGTTGATCTGGCTGGCGGTGTGACGCCGACCGACTCCGAGGACGATGACATGGTCGTTGTCGCAGAGTAGGCGTTGGCGATGCTACGGCCGGGTTCTCACGGTGCGGAGGGTCGCTGAGATGTTGTAGCTATGCTACTGTCTGAGCCCGGATGTTGTGCTGCGTGGTTGCGCGAGGGTTGGGCACAGATTGGGCACGGTTTGACTGACGTGTGATGACCACGATTGAAATGCACATGATTTGGAGGAAAGGCAATGAATGAGATGGATGATGTTTAGTTTTTCGTGCTGTGACCGAAGAAGGTGATTATACTTCCAAGACTTCAATGTCGAACCCGACCAGAATATTCCCCGAGGTACGCCGCCTCTTAGATGCTCAAGATCTGTAGATACAGACATGCCGCTCCCCCCAGACTCCAACATGCCGAAAAAGCTGCCCCGTCTCATAAGGCCATGGCTTCTGCGAATACCGACCCCTCTTCACCACACCCCCACCCAGCAATCCGCTCCCACCCACCTCTGCACCGCCCTCGCCCCGTTTGGCCCGCCCCCACGCATCCGTCGTGGGCCGCCCGTTGACGCTATTGAACAGCGGACGCGAGTAGTTCGGCTTCTTCCCGCCCGCCTTCCGCACGAGTCCTAGGTTCCACAGCCGCGCATCCTCCGCTTCGTCGGCGAGCTTCCGAGCCGCTACGGCGGCTTCGCGTGCAGACTTGAGATCCCGCGATACCGCTTGTCCGATTACGCCGGGGCCGAGCGGTATCTGCAGCGCGGGGAGGTTGAAGGTATTGTACGCGTATGCATCGTCATTTGCGCTGCGTGTGTGCATCTCGTCTGTTGTCGCGGACGGGATGGAGCCGTCTTGGGCTAAGGGGGTGAGGGTCTGGTTCTGGAAGAGGCCGATTTGCTGCGTGCGCTGGCCGAGGGGCAGGCCGTGCTTGGGGCGCACGTAGACAAAGGGTTCGATGCTGAAGTGGGCGGCGCGGGTCTTGTAGAGAGTTTTGGAGAGGTCGAAGCGTTCTTCGCATGAGAGGAGGGTTAGGTCGCGGAAGGCGTGACGGAAGGCGCGCCAGGCTGTTGCGAAGTCGGAGGACATCGGGACGATGAGGGATTTGTACGCTCGAGTGGCGGGAGGGAGAGTAGGTGCGGCTGAAGGTGGCGCGAGGAGAGCTCGTAGGCGGTCCGCTTCGGGGTGCGTGTGGATGCCTTGTGTTGGGAGGGATAAAGTCGTTGATGCGTTGGCCTTGTCTTTGTCATCGTCAATGGACACATCGATGTCTACGCCTGGCGCAGCGCTCTCGTGGAAAGTTTTGTCGAAGTCGAGAAGAGCCTGGATACATGCTTCACCAGATCCGGCGGTGTTGCCAACGCTTGGTGGGAAATACTCGATGAAGGTACAGTATACGTGTGGCTTGGTGTGGCTCTCGAGGATCCTCAGCCGGTATCTGGTGATTTCATTCGCGCGGAGGTTACAGCGGGTGAGAACAATCTTGTACTCGAAGCCGGTCGTGTCGAGGTAGTAGTGGTAGAGATCTTTCAGAGCAGGTATCTTAGCTTGGACACCAGGAGCAGGAGAAGCATGCAGGAAAGACGTCGTGCGAAGTGCGTGAAAGTTTGCGGATGCGGGAGAGGAGACGTTGTCGACGATTGAAGTGGAGGACTGCTATGAAAGGGGCGATGGATGTACTCCAATTATCCCTAGCGTTCTCGACCTTCGTCGCCGCTTCCTCCTCAGCCTTCTTTTTTGCCTTAGCTGCCTCCCGCTCCTCCCTTCTCCGCGTCAGATCATCTGCAGCAGACAAGAAGGACACATGCATGTCCGCAGTCAAGATGCTCGTTGGCTTCTTGGGCTTGCGAGCAACTACACGAGGCCGACGGGATTTGGACGTACCTAAGCCCATGGTCTTCTTTATCTCTTCGCACCCATCGTTGAACTGTTTAGTGCTCATCCGCGGACCCAGCTTGGTCATCTGCCTGTCCCTCTTCTTCTGCCGCGCGATGTGTTCCCATGTGTATTGTGTCTCGGCAAGCGCCCTCCTCCTGTGCAGACTGTCTTCAAGCCACTCAAATGTGACAACGAAGACTCTGAGCTTGTTGGCTGCCTGAACTGTGTCCCACGCTTGCTTCCAGGCATCCTTGCCAGTGATGAGGTGTGTGACACCTCTATGTACAGTGGGGGAAAAGCGACCCCCGTTGGCGTCGATCCACTTCTTGATCTTGGTAACATCGTGTTCAAAAGTGCCGGTCACCGCTATCACAAGGTTCTTGAGGGTGCCCATGGTGGGTGGCGTTGGATTGCCCCTGGCGGCGGTGTTTGGTAACGAGGTTGAGAGTAGACAGGTTGAGATCGTTGTCGTAGTCAAAGCAGACTTGGTGAAGGAGTGATGGACCTCTGGAAGCTGTCATGAATGTGGGCGACCAGCTTATATGATGGTGCGGAATCTGTAGGCGTCAGTATGCTTTACCTTTTGGTAGCACGCCAGCCTTGAGGTAAGATAGTTGTGGATATCGCAGCAAACGCGATGACAGGTGAGAGAGCGGACAGCGACCGCCACCGCTCGCGTCAACAACGTATTCCATAGTCGGCTTCCCCGCGTCGCATATTGTACCCTCTTAGAAGTCTGTTGCATGACGTCAAAGGATCTTTTCAGCTTTGTGAACATGATGTGATGAAGGTGGAGCCGAGCCAGATATAACGCAGCTGCTTCTGCACCAGTAGGGTACTGTGCCTGCCTGTGATTTGAACGTCTATCCTACTGCCTAGCTCTTTGCTGCCTTGATGAAGGCTCTGATCTTGTCCAAGCTCTGCTGCCCATCGTCTCCTTCAACACCGCTGCTGACATCTACCGCCTTAACACGGTCTCTGTACTCGTCGAGACCGCCGAGCATGGATTGCACATTGTCGGCGTTCAGACCACCCGCAAAGATGATCTTTACACCCTCGTCCTTTGCGAGAACGCTCTTCACGTCCGACAGATCGAGCTGTTTGCCGGACCCACCTGAGCCTGCGTCAAGAAGAGGCAGGGCGTGGTGACCGCGACCTCCAATCCCGTGGTCGTGAGGGTTAAATGCCTTGATTACCGGGACTGGAATGAGCTTCGCCCACTCGACCGGCTCCTGACCATGGAGTTGAACGATGTCGAGGTTCAGCAGTCGTTGCTGCTCAAGAACATACTCCAACGACTGATTGCGGAACACACCAACAAGAAGAGCTCGGTCGTTGACAGATACGAGACGTTGTGCAGCGTGGTCGAAGTAGTCAGTAGCAGATTTAGCGACTGCACCCAACCCAGACTTCGTCACTTGTGGCTTCTTAGTCTTGTGCACAACCTCTGAGATCGCCAGCGCTGTCTCTGCGGAGACGGTACGCTTTGTGCCAATCGCCAGAATCATACCGATTAGATCAGCACCCGCCTCAATCGCAGCCTTGGCAGCCTCGGCGCTACGAGTGCCGCAAATCTTGACCATGGGTGTGGTCGACGTCCTTGTGGGTTTGGCTGTCGTGCCACCGAGAAGCTCCACAATGAATTCGGCGGTGTTAGACGCTCTCATGAGAGCTTCACCAACCAAGACTGCGCCAACGCCGTTCTCTACGTAGGGCTCGACGTCCTTGGGTCCAGCGATGCCACTGAGCGCGCAGACAATGATGTCATTGGTAACCATGCTCATAAGACGGCTTGTAGTCTCCATGTCGACCTCGAAGTTGGTCAGGTTGCGGTTGTTGACACCGATGACCTTGGATCCAAGCTTCACTGCGATATCCATCTCCTCCACATTATTCACCTCAACTAGAGGCTCCATACCAAGCGACTGTGAGTACTTGTAGAGTCTCTCGAGAAGCGCCTGATCAAGCATCTTGACGATGAGGAGCACCGTATCTGCACCAGCCAGTCTCGCCTCCAGAATCTGATACTCGTCAAAGATAAACTCCTTGCGAAGGACCGCAGGTCGATTGGGCATGCCCTCGAGGCTTTGGCGGACAGCCTTAAGGTCATCAATGCTACCCTTGAACCACTTAGGCTCAGTCAACACAGAGATTGTGCTAGCACCAGCCTTGGCGTATATTCTCGCCTGAGCAGGTGCGCAAGTAGAAAGTGAGATTATGCCCTTTGAAGGCGAGGCGCGCTTAATCTCAGACATGAGTGAAAGTCTGTATGGCGACTGTCGCAGGCGCTCCGGGAAGTTGATCTGAGGAGGTGCAAGGTTCAGATCGTATGATGCCTGGAGATCGACGGGTCTTTGAGATGGGATCTTCTTCTGCTCCTCGACAGTCGCCTTGCGGTGAGCATAGATCTTCTCGAGGATCGAGGTTTGCTTATCCTTCTTCGTGCCGTTCGCAGCACCGTTTGTGTCAGCACCAATTACCTTGGCATGTGCCTCCTTCTGCAGCTTCTCGTTCTCCGCCCAGGTTCCACCTTGCATTTGGAGGAAGTTCCTGAACATGATGCGTCCATCCTCTGTCAGAATACTCTCCGGATGAAACTGCACTCCCTCGATGACGAACTCCTTGTGGCGCACACCCATGATGACCTCCTTGACATCGGACTCTGGGTTGGCAGGGATCGTGGAGGTGACCTCCAGACAATCTGGCAGTGTGTTGTGTGTGCCAGCGAGCGAGTGATATCTTGTAACAGGAACCTTCTGTGTGACACCAGCGTATACACCTTTGCCATTGTGGGTGAGAGGGGAGGTCTTGCCATGCAAGATCTGTCCAGTCACGTCCACTGTGCCGCCGAAGCTGTAGTAGATACACTGTTCACCCATGCACACGCCAAAAATGGGAACCTTCCCGGCGAAGTGCATGATTGCGGCGTTGCTGATACCGGCATCTCTAGTAGGGTGCCCTGGCCCAGGGCTTACGACCAGTTGTGTGGGGTTCTTTGCGATAAGATCGTCAAGGGAGATTTCGTCGTTGCGGTATACCGAGACAGTCGCGCCTTCGAAAACGAGGTACTGGTAGACGTTCCAGGTGAAGGAGTCGTAGTTGTCGATCAGAATGACATTGGAGGCGGTCGGTATCGGCGGGGAGGGGTTCGGATGGCGGGGTGAGTGATCGATCAGCGTGAGAGAAGACATGATGATGGCGCACGAAGGTGAGCGAGTTCCAATTGGTGTCTGAAGTACTGCTGAACTCGGAGTCTCCAATTGTTTCTGTTCACTTGATGCCGCGGGGGAGATTCAGATGTGCAATCGCCGAACGACTCCTCAGAGAGAGTGAAAGAGCTTGAGATGAGAGGTGGAGCCCCAGAATACGTGTGTGACTCCAATTACATGCAAGGAGAGGCTGTTCAGGGGACAGTGCGGCGTGGGTGTGAAGTGACTCAGTTAATTTATTGAGCGCTCATTGCGGAGGGCGGGCGGGAGTAAGTGTGGCGCATGCTGTGGCGCCAAACTCGCATCAGAGCGCGAAGCTCTGCGACATTCACCAGCCAAAACATTTCAGCTCCTCTCCGCCCACGCACTCCACCCGCCTTAATGGCCTTTGGCTAGCTGTCCTACACCCAGCGCACCGCAGCGCCATCATGGCTGCCATACAACCGACCGAATTCGACCTGTCCAAGTGCGTCAAGGGCGAGCAGCAGCTTGTGTATGTTTACAGCACCGCGCCAGCGTCGCGCCAGCACCAACAACGATGACTAATGTATTCAGGACTTGGGATATTGCATACCGCGCCCTTTGCGAGCCCGAAACCGCGTCGAGAAGCGAAGCATTGCGCGACTTCCTTACCGCGAACGAGAACGTCGAAATCCTCAGCCGGCCCTGGAAACCCTTCGCCGACCCCTCGCAGCAAGAGAAATCCAAATTTGAATCCAAGACTGTGCCAATCAGTGTAACGCCTGCGCAGAATGGGAACTACAGCCTAGACGAGATCAAGGACGACAGTCTATGGTTGTCGAAGGAGGCACACATCTCAGAGTACGCTGCGCTGCAGCTGGTCGCGCAGGAGTGGCAGAGCAGGCCAACTGTACAGCTGCTAAGCGGATTGACTGAAGAAGAAGCGTTGAGTGTGCAAGATGCTGCTGGCCTCGCGAACCTAGGTGCATCCACATTCATCCCAAACTCGTCCATCCTGCAGACACCGGTTGCCGCAAGATTCACGCAATTCGACACCCAGGACCAGCGCCGACTACGCATCGTCGAAATCTATCACTCGACTTGCGCCTCCATCGTCCGAACCAGTCAGCTGCTGATTTCGTGGGGCACGGCACCGCAGCTGCGCAGCCAGACAATCTACGGCAACGATTACCACACAGTCGGTGCAGGATGGATCGAAGAGCTTGGCCAGACGATTGCAGCTGCGCAAAGCAGTGGCCCGGCGACAGCACTCGACCAATGCTTGCAGGCTGTGAAGAAAAGGTGCGAGGCTCTCGACGGCGGCTACTCGTGGGACGTAACCGAGTCGATCATTGAGGCTGCATCCGAGAAATGGGTCGTGGCACAGACTGTCGAGTTGTTGCATTTGCTGCACCTGGCGCATGTGCACGCTGACGTAGTAACCAAAGGCTTCTTGCCGGCCGCTACCATCGAGGATTGGCTCACCACCTTCGGTAGTCGCGGCTTCTTCGTACAATTCCCAAGTGTCACACCGCGTCAAGAGCCACTAGTACCTGTCATTCAGTTACTGACCTCGCTTGTCTCTCTGGCCATTCTCAACATCGATACCGTGGTCGATGATCTCCAGTCGGATGAGTACAAGAATTGGGAGACCTCGTCATACATCTTGAACACTGGTGTTGTCGAGAACATCACCAGCATTTTCGGCGAGGCGCGAGCGCTCGGTCCTAGCCCTGCGACACCACCAATGTTCGCTTGGGCAATCTTGACCTGGAAGCTCACCAGCAGGGCTGAATACGAAGAGAAGCAGCGCGAGGGGTTGCTTGAATCGCCTGACGCTTCGAGGAGACCTCCTCCTGAGCCATCTGCAATCGAGGAATCAGCTATGGTTATCAGTCGTCTTGAAGGCTCCGAGTTGTTTGACGGCAAAAGCCCGTATCTGGAACTTGCTGAAGCCAGCTCAGCAGCTGGCGTAATGACTATTATCGACTCTCTGGTCGACACAGGTCTGTCAGCCTTCGGGACAGCGGTCGATCAGATTTCGAGAGACAGGCTGCGACTGGCTTTCTTGCAACTCCTTCGTGCTGCGCTCGGTAGTGACGTAGTTGTCTACAGTTCAGACCTCATTATCACCGCATACTCGATCCTTGGTGGCGACAGGTCTTTCCGCGCGTGGGCGGGCAAGGGCACTATCCACCACGCCGATCCTGTTGTTTCCCTCTTCCTGGAAGACGAAGATATCCTGAGACCACTTCTCCTCAACGAGGCACGCCTTCGCTACCCCTACGAATCGACACCATTTCTCAAGTTCTTCAGTGTTCTTACGCGTGGGGACAAGACGATCCAGAATGGGCTACCAACCTTTGTGGAAAGGCTCACAGAAACGAACCAATTAATGCAACGACTTCCGGAGGGCTTCGCAGGATACGCGCTGACACGAGAAGAGGAGAACGCCAACTGGGTCGAACTCACCACAGATCTTCCGTTATTCTCCTCTGGGTCCATCTCGAACTTCCAGGGCCAGCGCCGCCTACTGACGTCTTCCAGTACGCCGCGCAACGAAGGCCTCATGGTCATCCCCGTAGGTACTGAAGGTATCATCGTGGATGATAGTGAGCAGCCATACGTAGCGGTGTGGCATTACCAGCACTCGACCTTGACCTACTTGGTGCAACTGCTCTCGTCGTACCCCAGTGGCAGTAGTCGAGTTGAGTATACCACCCAAGAACCTGTCACACGAGAGAACGCTGTCGACATAGTTGGCTTGTTCGCAGACCTGTTGCATTCTTCACTCCAGTCATCGGATGGCGTCTGCTCAGTCGAGCTGCTGGAAGCCTTGAGCATCAACACAGATGGAAGCCAAGATACTGTCAGCATTGTCCTAGCTGTATTTGAAGAGGAACTGCTCCGACTGTGTCAGGAGCCAGGCAACGAGGCCTCGCTCGAGCTGCTTGTGAACTGCACGCACTTCTTGGAGGCACTTGTCCTCATTGCACCCAACAGAGTATGGCCTTTCCTGGCTCGAAGCCGGCTGCTTGAGGGAGATGGCAACGGCGGCAGTCTCGCCGCTATCCTGATTGGCACTGAGATGGTATTTGGTCGATACGATTTCCTTATTGGCTGCATACGACTGTACGACAGCCTCGTGACAGATGCCGTTGACCGTTCAGTTGCTCGCAAAAGCCCAAGCAAAACTCTCAGCCGTTTCAATACTTCGAACGTTGCAGAAAGCGGCACTTCCGACAAGACCATGAGCACAATACTATTTACCTACGGTCGCACTCTCGCCAGCATCTACGAAAGCTCGCTGGGCTGGAAGTACACACGACCAGATCACCGCCCTGAGGTCAACATTGCCATCTGCAACGTGTTCACTAAGATTCTAAAGCTCGCTCACGGTGTGGATGACGCACCACAGTTGTCAGCCAAACTCACAAGGTCCATTGCGCCAATCGCAGAATACATTACCCAGCTATACCTGACCAAGTCCGAGAGTAATCTGCCGACTAACTCCATCCTGGCATCACTGGTAATCGGTGCAGGCTCTGACGGATCGACGCTGCTCACCAGCTCCGCAGCACTGTGGAAACAGCAAACCGAATCGACTTTGCTCCTAGCCAGTACTCTTGTGCGAGTAGCTCTGCTGCTAAACAGACCTTGGACACACCTGGAGCAACAATTGTACAAGGCCACACCCTTACTCGCACGTCTTTACGCAAGTAGTGATAGATGGAAGTCTCCTGTGGTGCGATTATTGGAGACCCTTGTCCGGGGTGCTGTTCGCGTCACTGAGCCGCAAGGAGATTCCAATGGCTCGGCCGAGCAGCAAGAACCACCGTCTTTACTGGGCCATCTTGGAACGCGCACAGCTAAGAACTTCCTGAGCGTGGTGTCTGAGCTTGACGAACCACTCAGGATAGTCGACATCCAGACAGACGTATGGAATCTGCTATCTGCCGTAGTCACGTGCCAACAGCGATGGTTTTCCCTGTACCTGCTCACTGGCAAGACACCTAAGGAATCTCTACGAACAGAGCCCCAATCTACACCAGTCTCAGGACACAAGGCACTTCTCACATGGGCTATCCAATCCATCTCTGACATGGTTCTGCCAACATCCAGTACCTCAAGCTTTTCGTGGCCGCTGTACACGGCTAAGCTTGAGTTCATCACATCTGCCCAGAACAATTGGTCATGGGCGATGGGCGATCTGCGCAAGCACAAGGATCTCATTCAGAAGCTACTCGAGTTCCTGTCTTGGATGACGAGACAATTAAAGAACCCAATGTCAAACGCGGAAATCCTAGAGCGCTCTTACCAGAACCGCTTTGCTTCCTTGGCTTGCGAAGTACTGGCAATGTACCTTCACAGCTCACGACAAGTTGGTGACATCACGCCTCTTAAGGATGTTGTTCCAGCACTGGCGTACCTCGAGGACAATGCCCTTGAGCTCCCAGCTTACAACGAGTCGCTGCATCGTAACCTCAAACAAAACCTCGAGCAACAATTTCCCGGTGTCACACTCGCCAACTTGAAGAGGACAGCTTTGTACCCTGAGGCATTCGGCCGAAGCTTCTTCTACGACCTCGAGCTTGCCGAGCAGCTGCTTGACTTCGACAACAGATGGGCAGGGCCTCGAGGAGCCACCGGCTTTGTCAATGACTTGAAGAAAGCCAATTACAATCTCGGGTTGGTTGAGTCGCAAGTGCAGCTCCTGCAAAGCTGGAAGCTCCTAGCGTTGGAGTTGGGAAATTTTGTTGGCAAGGACGAGCGGCTAGTCCAAGTCGTTGTTGGTGTTGTGAGAAGGTCGATGAAGGCTAACGCGGAGAACAACCTACCTGAGGCTCTGTTCGGTCAGCTCAGCGTCTTGCGTGCTGATCTGTCCTTTGGCCTGCTCAAGCAGCTGGTCGAGGCCAAAGTTCACACGCCTGAGGCACGACAATTACTTGCTCCTGTCTGGAACGCTATGCGAGTATCTACACCGGACTTCGATACTGTCTTCTCCAGTGATGCGGTCTACTATTACCGCTCCCAGCTGCGAATCCTGTATCTTGCCCTGCAGCCACATCTCGTTGAGGGAGCAGAGCAGAACGGAGACGCCGAGTTTCGCTCCAGTTTTCGCGGCACCCTGCCTGCCAGTCACAAGACTCTAGAGACATCGAGCTCGACACTCCTTCTCGAGATCCTCGCTGACACGATTGCCAAGGGGTTCCGCAGCCTTGCGAACCAACTACACGCTGATCCAACTACTGTCACACCCTCAGACTTTGCGCTCCTTACAGCTATACTCCAACGTATCATCGCTGTTCCTGAGATGAGTAAATGGCAGAGCCAAGCTGCCCTGCTCTTTGCGAACAACGGCACTGTCCGCTACGCTACCAGCCTCTTCTCATGGTCCGATCGCTTCACTGTAGCACACAACGGCGTTGCAGATCCCGTGTACGGCGAGCTTGCCGTGCTTTTCCTCCTGTCACTCTCAGCGATCCCAGCCATGGCCGAGACAATGGCAGTCGAAGGCGTCCTTTCGCAGCTCAACACGGCAAACTTGATGAACTACTACCGACGCGTCAACGGCATGGGGCCTTTCGACACACCAGCGCGACTGCACTCCATTTGGACAAAGGGCGTCCTACCTTTATGTCTGAATCTGCTCCTCTCTGTTGGCGCCCCCATCGCTGCCGAGATCTCCTCCTTCCTCAACCAGTTCCCCGAGCAACTCAACCGCGCATCAAGCGCCATCAACGCAAGTCCCTCTGCACGAACAGGAGCCACCAAGATGACACTCTCCGTCGTATCAGAGACACACTCGCTCGCCCTGCTCTCCGCAATCATCGAAGATGTACGCAAACAAGGACCGAAGCTCGGCATCCAAGCCAACGAAATCACACTTCTCGACTGGGACAAGGACAACGTCAAGGAAGACATCGAGAGCTGGCTGAGCAGGAAGAGCGCACTGAGGGAGCGAATCGTCGCTGTGGATGAGCGCGAGGTGGAGATGCTGGGCAAGAAGAAGGGTGAAGGCAACGAGCTGGAGGATCGTGTGCTTGGAGAGCTCGAGGCTGCAGGGGCCTGCTTGGGCTTTGGCAAGGAGAAGACCGAGGCGAAGTAGATGGTTGACACATGTATGGATTGGAAAGGCTGCTTGAAAAGCGTTGGAGTTTAGGTCGGTTGGTACGAATGATGTAGATCCATTCCATTGCTGTCTTATGCACACGCTTTGAACACGCTTTGAACACAACAGTAGTTGAACGATGCTGTGTTGATGTGATGATGCCGGCCAGTACTAATACGACAGGCTCATTCCTTGCATACACCACGCCAGCCCAGCGCTACCAAGCTTTCTCAAAATGCATCCCCCACCGTTCTCCCCTCATCGATCCACGCCTTGAAGTCCCTGACGTCCTTGATCCACAGGTACTGCGTGCAGATGTCCTGGATATCATAGTACAGCGTATACTCGCCAGTGGGATAAACATCGACAAAGCCTCTGTTCATCAGGTTCCTGACGAACAGCAAGAGCAGCTGCATGGCCCTAGCCTGCGCGTCGCGGCCGTAGCCGAAGAACGTGGGCATGCCGATGTCGGTCTCGGGCGGAGGCGGACTCGTGGGGTCTGGGGGCTGGCCAATGTGTTCGATGATGCGCAGCGCATGCTGGACGAAGGAAAGGACGAGCGACTTCGGATTGAGGTTACATGCGCCGAGCTTCAGGCCAGTGATCAGGGTGGTGAGGAAGTCGAGGGCGGCGATGGCGATGGGAAGGTGCGTGAGCTGGTGCACGGCAACGGCGGGTTGGGTCTCTAGGTTCAAGAGGATCAATTCCTTCCACTTGGTGCCCGGGGCTGGCAGAGGAAGCTTCATGGGAAGATGCGCCATGGCTATGTCGGGGGAGTCAATGGAGCTGGCGCTGGGCGAGGGCGTGTCGGTGTGTGCGAATCTCGAGGCGATGGTGAGGTTTGGCGGTGGGGCGGCGGGCGAGGGTTCGTAGATGCCTTCTTCTTCGAGCATGCGTATGAAGGGGCGTATGTCGAAGGGCTTGGGCGGGAAGCGCGTCGTGAACAGCGACTGTGGCGTGGCCGTCATGAGCGCCTCGCTCCCGTACTTGAGCAGCTCCTTGAGCATCTCGAGACGTGTGGCGGCGATGTCGAGGGCGGATATGGCGCCGTGGATGGCACCCTTGTTGTCGAGGATTGGGCGGTAGCCCTGCGTGGCTGCGTTGAGGCGCAGAATGGCCTCGACCCAGTGCGACAGGAACGGGTTGACACGGATGGGGGTGTCGACGTTCAGCTTCCACAGGCGGTACTCGCTCCTAAGGAGTGCAGCCAGGCTGCGCCAGTTGGGCTCCGTCTGCACCCTCACGGCGAGCTCGTCGATCATGCCCTTGACGCGCATGCTCTTCTCGAAGGCGCCGCCGACGCCGTCTTCTCGCAGCGTCGAGACATGGTCGACGTCGTGGAGGACTTCGTCGTTCTGGCGGCTGAGGTCGCTCAGGATCTGGAGCTCGAGCTTCGCGAGCGCCGAGGTGAGACTCATCGTTCGCGGCTGCGGCGTCGCGGCGTCGCGCGACTCGAGAGACGGCGGGCGGTGAGTGCGGGCGTTGTATTTGACTTCGTGGAAGCCATGTGTGCGGGACGGCGCAGGTGCGAGACGACGGTCGAGGCGGGCTGCGGGCGATTGGAAGCTGCAGCTGCGTCAGGAGGCAGTCGTCAGTTGCCAGTAGTCGCCAGTCGCCAGTCGCCAGTTGTCACTGTTTTGTCGTCAGTCACTGCGCCAAGCATTGTGCAACAAGACATGATGCCGTGCCACCTCGGAACATGCAGTGTGCAACATGCAGTGTGCTTCTGGACGACACACAGTTTGGGCGTCCAGGACAGGCGGGAAGCAGAAGGCGAAAGGCCTCACTACCTCATCATCGAGAGCCCCACGACGCGTACCTCATGCTCGATAAGAGGTGCCTTGTCCCTCGGTCTCCCATCTCAGACATCAGATGGAAAACCATGTAGTCCGACTTTCGTATCGCTGCCCCGTCGCTTTGCACATGATCGAAAGAGCCTTCATCCTGGTCGAGCAACGTGCAACATGCGAAGTGCTACCTTTGAAATCACATGTGGCGATCAAGTACGACGTGTCTTCCCTGCGCACGCGTCTTGCAAGCGTGGAAACGCCAATTCTACGATACACGCCAAGCGCAAGAAAGCTAATGCGCCCTCCCAGATCCCGTTCCTCACTTCATCCGCCACCGGCGCCGTCTGAACCGCGGACCATCCTTCCAAGGCGGCGTGGCCATCATGATGCCCCTCCAAGGCGGCGTGGCCATCATGATGCTCCTCCCCATCCCCGTCTTCGTCGGCGTGATATGCATGCTATGCTTCATCGTCGTCGTGGCTCGGCAGCCGCACGCAATTCACGCCCCTGGCTGCAGAGCTGCTCGCTGCGTCCATAGTGCTCTACGTGATCTTTCCGCTTCTCGGCGCCGCGTGGCTGTTCTTCATCGAAGCGTTCATGTACCGCGTGTGGCTTGAGCCGTTTGAGAGACTGGGTGCCCAGGGGCGAGGAGAGCTGGTGGGGCCGCTTTGTCAGCCTGGAGAGGCGGCTTGGGCAGGCCGAGCACGCAGCGTGTAAGTTACCCGCGTCAGGAAGAGCGTGCTGCGTGGACTTGTGGCGTTGGCATCCAGAGCCAGGGCAGGGGACCGCCACGGCGCTGGAGCGCTTCGCGGTCGACTGGACGAGGATGAATCTTGAGGGCCTGATGCGCGACGCGACCGAGTATGATTCGGTGCATTGGGATCTTCCTCGTTGGTGACATCTACTATTATACCCACCCATCTTGGGTCAATCACAATCTAATTTCCACGCAAGAAAACGTGACAGGGCGCGGGTACCATGATTTCATGTACCTACTGTGGTGTCAATACTTTAGAAGCACACCCAGAATCACATGGCTGCATGTTGGAAGTTCAAGAACACTGGCAATAGCTACATGACTTCATAACTCGTAGAATTATTGATTGTGGAGGTACTTGATGCTACAATATCCTCATGCAACCCAAGCGCGCAGTGCCGCTGCCCAGGGGCGACGACATCCTGCCAAACACCTCATGAGGCACCAATGCAAATGACTTCGCTGCACGCTTCACAGCAATCGAAGACTAGGCTTCTCGCAAGCACCAGCCACGCAAACAAAAGCACTGACGGGGATAAAGGAAATGTTGTGGGTATCGTGATAACAGTATCGACGTGTTGCAGTCGACGTGGTTTGACTTCTCGTCTGGCGCTCCGTGGCGCCGTTTAAAACTTGAAGATAATGTACAACGCGTGGATGATACCCTGTGTTGGTTAGTAATTGCGCGTCTAGCTTGCGGAAAGGAACTGCTCGTACCGGAATGTAACCCAGGATGGTCAGGAGGATGTTGATGAAGAAGTCGGCGTTGCACCCGCGCTCGAGGAAAACACCAAGAGGGGGGAGGAAGATGGCAAGGACAATCTTGCAAAGGTCGGAGGCGGTGAAAGGCATGTTGGAGTTTGTTTGTTTGTTTGTTGCTTGTAATTGGTCTGAGCCTTGATGGAGTGTGATATTCGTGCGGTGAAGAGTGGTAGCGTTTGTGTTCTGAACTGAAGAGTGGCTCAGCAAGGTATTTATGGCAGGAAGGCGCGGGAGTGACGGAGAGGAGCGGAGAGTGTCATGCTGGCCAGCTACGTCACCTCTTGCGCGCACAGGCGCAAGCGCCACAACTTTCCCCAAATCAGGCTCACGCCTGGATCCCGAACCTGCCTCTCTAGCCAAGTTTTCGCGCTGGGAAGCCACACCAACCCAGCCTCCAAGACGCTGCGGTGCAGGCGGCGTGCGTCACACGCAAGGATTGGCGAACGGCGAGAGGGGCAGATGCATTTCCTGCACGCTGCGGCGGCACTTGGCAGTGTTTGAAGAACACGACTCAGTCCGTGCGCCACAGCGACGCCACAGCAACACGCGTCGGGCAGCCCTGGAGCGTTTGCATCATCGTCACGGGCTTTGATGTTGAGCCGCTGTGGCAGGTTTTCTAATTCGGGCGACGCATGTGGCTGGGCAAAGTTGCCTTGTGCGGCTGGTGGAGATGAGGCTGGTTGCCGTGATAGCCGTTGTGTAGCGCGCGAAAGACGTGACTTCACCGTCATTTTTTTTGCATATTTGCAGGTCTGTCGAGAATTCGGAGCATTCTGTCGTCACGCGTTTAGGCTTCGCTCGCACGCAAGGAGCCGCCTGGAGGGTTGTGTGAGCTAGTTGCTAACTACAACCTTTGCATTAAGCATCTGAAGCGCTAGATCAATTGAGATTGTGCTTGTGACGTAGATATTGTCTCAGTCGTTGATGAGAAGAAGCCAAGGGCCAAGTGCCGCTCTCGCTTGCAGTTGCAAATCTGCGTCTTGATGAGGTGTGAATCCGAATTTACTACTGTAAACCCAGCACGAGAATCGCTAGCATCAAGTCGAGCAGCAAGCGTCGACCTCCTCGAATCGCTCTGGACTGCCTTCCTCCAGGCATTTGACGCTCGATCGCACTCTCGAGACTTGAAATAGGCATCGCAGGACGGACCATCGAATACCTTGAAGAATTGAGAAATGCCAGACCTCTTTACAGCCGACTTGCACACTGCAGGCCGTCCAGCGTCTAGGAGCGAGACCGAAAGGCCACTCCTCTACCAGCTGAGCACATATCGGGTGCATCAAATGGGATAGGTAACACAGGCGATGTGATGGAGTGGCATCGTAGCAATATCTGACGATTCATGATTTGTTCGTTCAGAGCGAGAGCGTCTAATAAATTATAACACAGGAAAAGGGTATATCATCGTCCACCATCCATAATCTCGCCCGCGCCCGCTTCTCCACGAGCCGTCTACTGCGGCGCCTGCTTCTGCAGATCGGCCTCAACACCCCTCTGCCGCGCCTTGCCATCGTCATGCTGCCTCTGCGCGTCAGCCTTCTGCGCGTCGTTACCCGTGAGCCCCGCAACGGCGCCTCCAATCGCACCGCCAACACGATCCTGCACGCCCTTGCCCAGATCAGATAGCTGGCCCTGCGCCTCCTGCGCCTTGCCCTCCTGATTCTGCTGAATGCCCGCCTGCTTCAGCCCCTCTGCGCCGACAAACCCGCCCACGCTCTCCTTCAGCGCGCCCACGTTCTGGTTCCAGCTGCCCGCGCTCCGGTTGGGGTCGTCCTTTGCGATGCCGCCCGCGGCGGTCGTAGTGAAGGGGCCGGCTTTGGCGGTCGCGTGCGACAGGTCCTTTTCGGCGGCGGCTTCGGTTTTGCGTGTTTCGCCTTGTGCCTGATGGAGTTAGATAGAGTAAAGGAGGGTTGATGAGGCGAGTCGAGACATACCTTGTCTGCTGTACTGCCTGTCAGAGAGCCGAGGGCGCTTTGAATGGCGCCGGTGGCTTGGTCGAGGTACGACTGAGCGGTGGAAGTCTGGTCCTTGTTGGTCGACATGGTCGCGGGATTTTTATGCTGTGAAGAGGTAGAGGGGTTTGATTATGGTGTGAGACTTGATTTTTGGTATGAGCAAGCAAAAGGAGGGTCTTGTTGTGGTTTATAGGCTCTGTTTACGACCCCTCTGTCGCAAGCTTGCGCGATCGCGACATGTGAACGCCGCTCAGTGACGTCACACCCCACATGGTCGTTGGGCAGACGCGAGAACATTCGCGATCTGCACACCCAGCATCAGCCCTGCACACGGCCACGCGACACGCAGCGACCAGACAGAATCCTGAAGATCTGACGCATGTGGCGCCGTCAAATGAGCTTGTCTGCTATCTCTCTATCCAACAACGCGGTTGTTTCCGAGCATGTGGAGGCATGTGTGCGATTAGCTGCATGTATGATGCAATCAATATCAGGCGTCTCGATATGTGTCTCAGAGACACGGAACAGGGTCTGTATATTGCGTTTGTATGATACCAAATATACCCTCTCAAGTATGAAGGAGTGTGCGTCAACAGAAGGAGATCGTAAGTAATGCAAATGCCCTAGAAGCCAGCCCGTACAGTAACGTCTGTGGGCAGATAGACGCCTGCAGGCATGCAACTTCGCGAGGATAAATCCTCTGGTGGATCGGAGAGCCCATGAGCGACTCTCAGGGGAGCGAGACGTTGTCAATCGCTTACCAGTGACAGATACCACCCTCACTGTCGTCGACACTCCAGGTGCCTGCAAGGCCGACGACTTCAACAGCACCATCGAAGCCTTCTTTGACTTTACCGAGCCTTGCAATGCCAGCGTCGCCTGGACCATTTCCGAGCAAACGGCGGGCCCAAGCATCGATAGCTGGCTCGCCAGTCTCGTCGCGAGCCTGCTTGAGGAAGGGAATGAGGGCGGTACCACCGGTGCCGCGAAGCGCCTTGCTGCCACTGCGCTGCACAGTGTTTGCGAGATTTACAGGCTGAGGCTGGTTCATGGCCTGTTTGAGCGGCACGTTCTTGCTCTCGCGGGATTTGATGATGATGTAGCGTGACACGAGTTGGATGTGTTTGTCACGAAGCGTTCGTAGCATGGCCAAGCATGCATCATATGCGATTGTCAGAGCGCGGTTGTTGCGGTTCGATTCGACAAAGTCCCGGATGTTGGCTACGCGCTCGACAGCCTCGAGGAACCTGCGGTGCGGACCAGGCATGTAGTTGCGCATCTCGGTGATGAAGTTGTTGTTGGGCGAACCGACAGCTCCTCCCTCTGTTGGCTTGTTGCCAGTCGGGCGGTGTTCAACACCGAGGACGATGTCGAAGAATTGGATGACCGAGCTCTGTGCGTTGCTACCACCACCGAGCTGGACGTAAGGCTGCTGTCCGGTTCCATCGTCAAATCTCACCCCGTTCGGCAGACCAGCGTCAGCCATGTTTTTGCTGCCCGCGAGGAAAGGCCGGATACGATGGTAGAAGACGTGGGGGTCGCAGCTCTCGTACATGCGCTCCAGCAGAACGCCAATCTCGTCAAGTCTTTCGGCAAATGTACGAAGACACTCCACAACAATAGCAGTGTCGTTATGCCTGGCAGCTGCAATGGCTTCGATCATCATGGGGATTATGGGTCCAGCACGTGCTTCGATTGCCACCGACACCAAGTAAAACCATGATTCGTCCAGCGAGCCGGTGAAGGTCATTTGTGTCGCCAAGTTGTCTAGGGTGTCGGCTGGCTCATTGCTGAAGAGGGGTCGCCAGTTCCACAAGCAGACACCTGCGTATGTGGCCACAGCAGGCATCTCAAGATGCCTGCATGTTTCCAGGAAGGGGATGGAGATGGATGGTGGTACATCGTCAGCTGGCCTATCACCTCCCCAGACATATGCGTGAGCGAAGAACCCAAGGACTGAGTACGCTCGCTGCCATTCGGCTTGGGTGAGGAGAAGGTCGGTGGAAAGCACAGGTAGAGCATCGATCACTCGTCGAAATCGCTTAGTAAGGATCAATGCTTGGAAGCTGCGCACGATGGTCTCCCATGGTTGATAGTACGCATCCGGAAGGACGTCGAGTGGTATCTCTGTAGGCAGAAAACCATTGTGTGGAGAGACGTCGTAGTCGCTCAACCTGGGTAGTGGCGGTAGCATTGTGGAGACTGGGAGAATCTTGTGGGAATAAAATCGAGGAGAGGCGCGATTTTTGAGAGTAGAGACTACGGATAGGCGCGGGTACCCTGATGTAGCGCCCGCTGCTTTGCTAATCAGGCTGCAATTTCTACCAAACGAGTCGCGTGATAGTCGAGCTGGATCCCGGTGAGGTCTTTGGAAAGGGCAGCCCTTGGCCGCGCGGCGAGTCCCGACTGCGATCGGTGGAAGCTGATGTGTGTGTTTCCGTAAAAGGGAAATAGAGGTTGCTGTAGGAGAACCGGATCGTCCTGATTACATTGCGCGGGACGAAGGGAAAGTGCTGAGGCGTGTGGGGAGCTGCTGAAGCGGAGCGGACGGTACCACGGTTTTAGGTGTATTCTTAGCCCGCTTCTAGTAGAGGAGACCGGAGGCAACAAGTAGTTGAGGCACTTACGACCTAAATCTCAAGCGTGCATGAAACATGAAGGCAAAAGGCAATGCACGTCCAAGGCGTTGTTGCACGCTCTCACTCTTACAGGTCCATCCGCGGCCGATGGACAAGAAAACCCTTCACATGTGTAATCGCAGTCGGACAATCGACCGATGCGAAGGGCTGCAAAGGCGTCAGAGATCACTCGATTTGTGATGCGAGAAAGTCCGAAATCTGGAGCAAAATTAGCAATCGAGTTACCTAGCGAGAACCAGACAGTCTATGATCCGAACGTCTACATGTGGAGACTAACGGGCCTGCGGCGAAACAAAAGCGCTAGCCGCATCCTTGCGTAGGGCTCCCGCCTTGCAAGGGTCCAGCGCTGCGAAGTCGCACCTGCAGGTCGTCTTGGCGTAGAGGCTGTCAAGGGTTACAGAAGCCAAACAGTGTGCCCAACAACGGCGGGAAGGTTATCTGTTCGACGAGAACAGGCGCATCGCTCGAAACCGAAGATCAAAACTCCTGCATAATCTGCAGAAGTAAGAATTCACCATTTCGTGAAGGATCAGTTCGCCCCATCCACGCCATTCACCCGTGCGCTAGAAGCTCGCGTCCTACAGGGCTGCCGATCAGGTACACAAGCACACACGTCGCAACATGATTGCAGAGTGGAGACACGCGAGCAACATGATTGCAGAGTGGAGACACGCGAGCAACATGTCGCAACGTAATGTCGATTGTAAGTTCCCTTAAGCCGTCACCTCATCACCACGCCTGCCTATCCAATAGTCGTCATTCATTCTTCCGCGCTTGAACCTAAAGCCACAGCTTTTCCGGGTATAAACATCTACAACGAATGCCTGCGAAGGGAAAATACACACAAGCTCTGCAATGTGCAGAGCGCACCTGTTCACTCCAACTTCAAAGCCGGTATTAAATAGTTGTAAGTCGTCATGATATGCTAACATAGCTGGCCGGTGCCATAGGTGTAGCACTGTTCCGAGTTCATAACGGCTAGCGCGTTTTCTGCTCGTCGATGTCAGCTTGATGTATGGCAGATGTCAGCAACTTCAACTTACAAGACTGGCGATGGCCGCCGCTGAGGCAAGGTCAGGCTTGCCAGATACACTTCGCTGAGCAACCCGTGGAAGGTTACTTGCAGCAGGAGTCGGGGCTGGGGCCCCATTCACCGTTCGCTTGACTCCCGCTCCTCCGGGGCCGGGTGGGCCGCTGACTGTTGAGTGGCGTCGAGGGACGTTCGCCTTTACTGGAGAACTACTGGGCACTCGTTGATTGCTGTTGGCAGGGGCGCCGTGCTTCGGCGGCTCCGGCAGGGGTCGCACGCGGGCCTGCGGATTCTGAGCGACCGGTGCTCGTTTGACAGGAGATGCGGTGCTCGCAGGTGCCATAGGTCGCCGTCCAGCGTTCCTGCGAGCCCCGGTGATGAACTCATGCTGCATAGCCTCATCCGGACGCATGCGGCGCTCAGGGTCCCAGCGCAGACAGCGTGCAACAAAGTCCAGGAAGGCTTCGTCGTCACATTTCAGTGCTTGCTGCAATGTCTTGGAGCTCGGCCTCCTACGACGGCCTTTTGTAGAGACCGTCACTCTTGGCTTACCCAAAGAGTCAAAGAAGAGCTTCTTCCTGCTGCTCTTTTCGATGAGGTGCTTCTCTGGAGGCCCAAAGATCTCCATAATGCATGCAAGTTGCTCCTGCTCGTTCTCACCCGGGAAGATGGGGTAGCCGGTGAGTAGCTCTGCGAGGATACAGCCCAGACTCCACATATCGATAGGCAAGCCATAGCTCATGCCTAAGATGACCTCGGGCGATCGGTAGAAACGCGATTGGATATATGTGTACACCTTTTCGTTCTCGAAACAGCTAGATCCGAAGTCGATGACCTTGATCTCTGAATGTAGGGGATGCGCAAGTAGAATGTTCTCAGGCTTTAAGTCGCAGTGAATGACCCGTTGGCTCTTGAGGAGGACCAGTGAGCCGAGCATCTGTTTGCAGAAGCGGCGGATGAGACGCGTCGAGAAGCCCTTGAATTCGTGGGCCTTGATGAACTCGTACAAGTTCATACCCAAAAGCTCGGTAGATATGCATAGATGCCCACGGAAATAGAAGCTCTGCGTGAAGTTGATCATGCTGTGCTTGTTGTCAGGATCCTAGCATGTATGTTAGTGACGACAACCTGGATGATTCGCCAAAGACTTACCCATTCGCGCAATTTCTGCAAAATGTTCACCTCGATTAGAGCCTGCTGATGGAATCGCTTCTTGTTGCGGATGATCTTGATAGCCACAAGTCCTCCTGTCTTGTGATCGATACAGCGCACGACCTGTCCAAAGCTGCCTTTTCCGAGTAGATCAACAACCTCGTACCGGTATGCCAGGTGGTCGCCGAAGACTATGTTATAGTCGCCGCGGTCGTCGTCATATCCGAAATTGGCGGTTTGTGCATTGAGGTCGCCAACATGCTTCTTCGCGTTCTTTGTGCCACAAAAGTAGATCTCCTTGTAGTCGATGATCTCGCCTCTCTCAAATATATTCAAGTTGACCATCTGCAGAGCTTGGGCGGCTGTAACGCGTTCTTGTGGGGCAGCGCGCTTGCGAAGCGCATCGACATCGCGCGCCGCATGCTCAAAGTCTTTACGTTTCGAAGCAAGCTTCTTCATCTCCTCTTCTGCCATCAGATCATCCCTGTCGAGATTTGGATCCAGGTTGCGGGCTCTGAGCACATTGGACGAACTCTTAGATCCAAGCATCCTCTGCATAGATGGCAAGATGGACGAGCTCGGCTTCGTAGCGGGTTGACCTGCAGGCGCCGCGTTGTACCCTGTCGGCGTTCGTGCGGAAGCAGCCTTTGTGTCCTTGCGAGTTGCTGCTCCATCAGAGTCGATCTCGCTAGTGATTGTGGCTGTGGATGGCTTCCGGCGACCGAAATCAAGCGACGGCCGTGGGCGATGAGCGCTTCCATCCGGGGTGGGGCTGGCGTTTATAGCACCGCTCCATGTCGCCGAGGCTGGCAAACGGGGTGGTGGCATATCGCCATGCTTGGGTGGTGGCGGAGCAGACGCCTCGGCCTGCTGAGCGCCCTTGCGAGTCTGCTGGTTTTGCGAAGGATGCGATGCAGCTTTGGAACCACTGCGCCGCCAGCCGCCCAAACTCAATTTGCGCCTCAGTCCTGACGTGGCTGACGAAGGAGTCTCTGGGTCCGTCGAGTTGGATGTTTGCGTAGATTCCGCAGTGTTGCTCTTCTTCAGCGGACGCGGGCCTGCAGTCTTCATGCTCTGCAGCTCGACATCCTTTTCGTTGGACTGAAATTCGCCGCTGGGACGGGACTGGAGACGAGTGAACTCGCCGCTGCCTTTGGGCAGAGAGTTTGAAGAGAAGGGTGTTGTGGCCTGTCGCCCCGGGTTCAAGGTTGGGATTGGCATTGCCGACAGTCCACCATGTGTCTTATCCTTTGCAACCTCCTGACTGCCGCCTCGCAGGTTGATCGCAGAGCTGCTGCTGCGGATGTGCTTGCCAAAGTCGTACCCATTGTAGCCGCTCCCAGAAAAGAAGCTTGTCTTGGAAGCCGTCATGGGTGTGCTGGGTGTTTTGGCTCCCCGCTTTGGTGGTGGCGTGACATTGTGCTTGTAAGCCTCCCTGGAAGGGGCCGAGAATGAAGAGATGCGGTTGCTGACCGGTGTGTCGAGAGGCAACAGGTTCAGCGGTGGCAGTCTGATCGGCTGTAGATCCTTCTTGCTCGAATGCTGCATCGTCGGTGTTCGATCGGCGTCCACATTGGCACCAACTGTAAGTCCTCGTCGATGCCTAATCGAGCCAGTGCTGGAGTTCAGTTGTGACGTGCCGTTGCTGACACGCTCAGCCCCCCGTGCCCCATACATGTACTGGTTCGCAGGAGGTGGTTGGCTTGACGTCGAAGATGGCGTGCTTGGCTTCACCCCAGCAGTCGAGAAGGAGAATGTCTGGCGATCGGGGTCTTTGGGTGATTCGTACGCCTTGGGGATGGCAGGTACGGGCGGCACGTCCTCTGGGGCCTCGCCAGCGGAGCTGTGAACGTTTCGTGGCTTCGCCGTGGGTAATCTAGAGCTTTGCAAAGTAGCGTTAGTACGCAGTGGTATTGAAGAACCGCCAACCTTCAAAGAATTGATGCTGGATGTTGAGGACAAAGAGATGCCTGAAGCGTACGATTTGCGGTTCTGCTCGGGCGTTCCACGCGCAGAGGACGGTGTGTCGCTCTTCCGGATCGAAATGCCCGGAGACTGGCTGAAAGCTCGGTCGTCAAAGGAGAACTCGCCCTGTGGCGTGGGAGGCCCAACTGGGCCACCCGGCATGGGCATGTTTGGATTCATCGAGAGACGCTTCAATCTTCGCGCATCAGTCGGGCTGATCGTCCTCGCTCCTAGGCCAAAGTGATGGGACACGGTAGACTGCCGTTTACTGGCAGACGAGGAAGGCGTGTGCTCACGCTGAGCCTGCGCAGGCGACTTGCCCGGCGAGCGAACGTTGCATGCAGGCATAGATCCTTGATCTGGTGTCAGCGAATGAGCAGACAGGTGCTGGCCAGATGTTTGTCTCGACGGTGGCTGCAGCGACTTCGCCTTTGCAGTCCGTGTCGCACTCGGGAGTCGTTGTGTAGCATTCGGTGGGTTGGAGGTTGCGGCCAGCGTCTCTCGTCGATTGCCCTTGCTCTTGGACGGCGAACGCCCGAGTCCGTTCGGGGCAATGCTGCTGCTGGTGATTCGTGGCATGTCGCTGCGCCCTTCAAACGTGCCCATTGGCAGCATTCCTGGGCCCACACTCTTTCGGGCACGTGCTGCGGGGGTCGTTTCAGTGGGCGCTGGGAAGTGGCTCTGTCGCCGCGTTCGAATGGCCATGTTGGTAGTGGGAGGTGGCATCGCTGTGCTGTCCGCAAACACGGGAGCGTTGGCAGCGGGCGCCTTGGAGAGGTTGGTGGAGCCTGGCCTGCGCGTGTTCGACTGGCTGAAGCGGCGCATGAACGAGTTGCTGCGTGCGGGCCGCGAGTCGCCCGGGCCCGCGGTGAATGGCTGCATGTTCACCGTGGTGCTGCTCGGCGGTGCAGTGCTCTTGAAGCTGCCAGGCACAGGGAAGTCGCTCAGGGCGGGCTCGTAGCTCAGGCTGTTGGCGAAGTCGTCGAAGTTGACTGCGGGCAGGAAGTCGTACGCGCCGCTCTCGGCGGAGTCGTCGGTGGCCTGCTGCTGCTGCTGCTGCTGCGCCTGCTGTTGCTGCTGCTGCTGTGGCTGCTGGGCGAGGCTGGAACGCGGCTCGGGGTTCGACGTGGGCGCGGCCCTCGTGGGAGGCAGGTGCGGACGGCTCTCGAGGGTGGCGCTGGCAACGCTATGCACGGTCAGCACCTTCCGGCCAATGCTGCAGTCATTGGCTCATCAGCAGGGTCGCTCCTACCGGTGCTTGTGGAAGTCCTGCGGCGGGCCCCGAGGCCCCAGAGGCACTTTTGCCGTCCGCCTCTGCGAGCCCAGCGGCTTGTGGTCGGGCAGACCGGGCCGTGCGGCGGAGACGGCGTTGGAGGCGCTCGTCTTGCGCAGCCGGCTGCCGTGGTCGCCCGTCTTCTGGAACTTGCGCACGCGGTCGTCTAGCAGTATCAGCACCTTGATTGCCCATGCAGCATGCGCGCAGTGGTACCTGTCGAGCCGCTCGAGTCCTCGGACGCGTTCGAGCCTGGGTGGTGGGCGTCCATGGCGGTCCCCCCCGATCGCACAGGCTGCGCAGACATGGTCAGCACCACGCAGCTACCGGATCACAGTCGGAGCCAGTGCCAGCACGAGTAGGCGGGCTGCGCGAGACGGGTCTCCAAGCGACGAGCTTGGGGAGCGGCTCAGGCTATGTGGACATTTCGATGGAGCAGCGGTCGGCGGTGAGGACGGGTTCGGGGGCGGGCAAGGGGCGTCCTGGAGCTGTCTCGCCGGCCGAGTCGCAGAGGGCACCGCTGTGTGTGCACTGCAAAAGGGCGAGTCGTGCTGCAAAAGGGGATCGCGTCGCTAGCGGACCGTCGTGCTCGTCTACCAAAGTTGCCCAAAGGTACAGAGAGTCGATAGCCGCTAACACGACCCCTGCTGTGCCCAAGCCGCCCTCTCATTCGGCGCATGGGCCAGAGGTCGCCATCGATTTGTATCAAAACACCCTCACCCGGGGAACGCGTGCATGGTCCACATCCTGCATTTCTGGGTCCTGTGTGCGCTGGCTACCACACACGGCGCCATCTTGCTGGCTGCCGAGCCGGCAGCAGGTCAGACAGCCGTCCAGCGTCTTCTGCGTGCAGCATCACGGTCGTCACGTTCGCGGCCGTCTAGGCCAGCCTGCTGCTGCACGACGGCAAGACACACGACTCCGGTCGACCCTGGCGGTTGCACGGCACTGCGCATGTGCACGGCACCTTGAACCCTGATCGGCACCTCTGTTTGTTTTCTGCAGCTTTGTTCGTGCTGTTGAGGGGGGTTGGGCACCACCGATGCGTGGCCGGTACGCGGGCTGGCGCTGCCTGGGCAACCATTCCACCCTACCCTTCCTCATCATACAGAGGATTGCTCCGATGCAGGATGCAAGATGCACGTTGAGATCTAGCAACGGCGGTACTTTGCTCCCGTGTGTCACCCGCGACCTGGCAGGGGTCAAGCGCGTGGCTGCCGAACGTCGCCAAGGCTATGCCTGTTCACATGCTACTGCGTCATCCATAGTCGGTGCTGCCCACTGCACCTCACACGACCGCATCGACTAGGCTGCAGACGTCAGGATGGAGAGAGAGCTGGAGCACCGGGACTGAGAACATGAGTGAGACGCCTGCAATCATCTCGGACCAACAACCTCTCAGCTGCGTGAACGCTGGCCTTCTGGATGAAAGAGGAAGTGCCCCATCAGCAAGACTAGACACCAGTCGTCAACCACACCCCGCGCTCGACGCATTGAGACATACACCGATCGGGTGCATCAGCCAACACCACGAAACTGTGCTACTTCCACATCCAAGGAAGCCACTGGTTCGACCCAAGGAAAGCCACCACCATGACCAAGGACAACTCAAGTTCGCTCGCAAACAGCGACACCCCAATACCGGTGGTTCAGATCCACCCTGCAGATGGCTCAGGACCGCAAACGCCAGATCCAGAACATGGCTCACATCGACTGTCTGCCAGTAAGCTCAAAGACAAACTCCAGTCGCTTGGGGACGACATGAGCCGTGAGTCGACAGGGAGGATGGGCGATAGGATGATCAACCTGTAAGCTCCTGTGCCAGTCTTGTTCCTTGAAAAAAACTTACAGAGAGCAGGCTTCTCGCTCAGGTCTTGCCCAGCGAGGATCCGTCTTCGACATCGCCTCCAGATGACAGCTACAACGCAAGCCCGCAGGTCAAGGACCGCCGATCACGTAGCTATGTCGAGCGCCCAAACTTCAGCCTTCCAACTATGTCTTCGAACTTCCGGCGCTTCAATTCTCGCATTGGTGTAGCATTCGTCTTTCAAAACCGGCTCATTCGTCTTTTTACCTGGCGACAGCCCACCCAGACACTGTCCTTCCTCTTCATGTACACGTTCATCTGCATCGACCCACACCTACTCCCCGTCCTCCCTCTAGCATGCTGCCTTTTCTTCATCATGGTACCAGCCTACCTGACCCGACACCCGCCGCCACCAACGTCGTACCCAACGGACCTGTACCCCATCGGCGGCCCACCGCTCGCAGACGCACCTACCATCAAGCCCGCCCCCGACTTCAGCAAAGACTTCTTCCGCAACATGCGCGACCTACAAAACTGCATGGAAGACTTTTCTCGCGGCCACGACGCCGTGCTCCAATTCCTGACGCCCCTGACAAACTTCTCAAACGAAAACCTCAGCTCGCTGCTCTACATCGTACTTCTCCTTGTCTCGTGCGCGCTATTCCTGGTCTCGCACCTGCTCCCCTGGCGCTTCATATTCCTCCTGCTCGGTTACGGCGCGACTGCCATGGGGCACCCGACTGTGCAAGGCCTCCTCGCGACACCGGAAAACGAGGCGCTCATTGCCGACGCCGAGCACGAAGGCCGCTCCCTCCTGCTGTCTGCGAGCAAACAGGACATCGAGCTGCAAACCAGCAACGAAGCGCGCGAAGTCGAAATCTTCGAGCTGCAGCACCGCGCCCTGCACGACCAGAGCGGCGAGTACGAACCCTTCATCTTCAGTCACTCCCCTTACTCCCCCCTCTCACCCGCCCGCATATCGGGCGACAGACCGCGAGGCAGTGCCTTTTTCGAAGACGTCCTACCGCCCCGCGGATGGCGCTGGAGCGACAAGAAGTGGACGCTCGACATGCTGAGCCGCGAGTGGGTCGAGGACCGCTGCGTCACGGGCGTCGAAGTGGAGATCGAGGGTGAGCGTTGGGTGACGGATTTGCACTACGAGGTCCTCGACGACGGGAACAGGGACAGGACGAAAGCGCACAGGAAAGGCAAGAGCAGGGACGTCGGCGAGCAGGAGAGGGAGGTACTGAGGCGCGCGTGGGAGAGCGGGCGGCCGAGTCGCAAGGGCGAGTGGAGACGCAGACGCTGGGTGCGCATGGTGGAGCGCGTGGGCAGTGGTGCTGTGCGTGTCGTCTAGCGAGGCTGGAGCTGAAGCTGAAGTCGATATCCGTGTTCGCGTTCACGAAAACACCCACTTCCCCTTCCTCGCACTCCCTCCCATCCTCCACACAACCCCCAACACCCCCGTCCACGCCTCTCCCTCCTGCCCGACTAAACTCCTACATATCTCCCATCCCCCACCACCGCTCCATCGAAATCACGTGACGGTCTTGTGGTGTAAGTCCCACTCATCACCCTCGCAACCAATCCATTCCTGACTCCAATCCAGCTAGTGGTATGATTGTAAGCCCCCCGCCCCTCACCTCAGCTCACCAGCTCCAACTGGCAACTCTGCTAACATGCAATAGCTCGCTTAGGGTACCTGAGTAAACGTGCGAGAGGCCCCGCGTTCGAGTCGCGGCAAGACCCATTTTTTGGCGTGGAGTGTGGGCTGCGCTGCGGAGAGGGATGGGTGGCTGTGTGGGCGCGATGGTGTATTTGGTGTGCGGTTATAGCGAGCGAGATAGTGAGATTGTGGTGGGAACTTGCAGTGTGTTTTGTGTTGCGATGGGAAGGTGTTGAATGTGGTTTCGTGCGGGCATGGATCGTCGTCGTCGCGTTGTGGGTTCTTGAACGATGTGCCGATACGTGCTGGAGCGCTGATATATTCACGTGCCCGTATCACCACTGTATCAACACGCTTAGAGCTGAATAGAGATGGAGCGACGCCGTGCAGCTCAAGCACTTTTTGAGATCTCTCCCTCTCCTCCAGTCTCGTTTCTACGCCCGCCCGACCTTGAAGCTGAGGATGTCGTTCTTCCCCACGCTCACCACGTCGTCCTCGCCCACCCTCCTCGCGCCCTCGGTCTCTACGTACGCCAATGGCGCATCTCCCATGACCTTCCTGTACACATCGCCGACCGTGCTGCCCTTCTTCACTAGCACGCAGTCTCTGAACACGGCCGTGCTCGACGCGCTCCCGGACGTGAAGCTTTGGATATTCCGCACAGGGAACACAGGCACGAGCCCCAGCAATTCGGCCGCGCGCGACAGGACCTGCACGACGCCGGTGCTGCCGAAGCGGTACAGGACCATGTCCTTGAGGTTTTCGATGCGCTGCTTGAGTTTGTCGTCGAGTTCCTTCAGTCCGCCGCCTGTAGCATCACCCATCTCGATAAGGTCTTCGCGCGTGTCTACAAACTCGCTGCCTTCGACGTACCTGACGAATCCCTGTTTCGCCAGCTTCCTCAGGAAGACCTCGCTGATCGCGCTGCAGAGCACGATGCTCTTCGGATCCGCCGTCTTTGCGATCTTGGCGATGTTCTTGTCTGCGTCGGTGTGGTCGATTTTGTTCAATGCGATGACGGTGGGGAATTTCTCGTCTGTGAAGGCGTTGACTACGCGCTCGATTGTCTCGTCGTCCCAGTGCTCGAGGGGCACCTTGGTCGATCCGCTTAGGAGGCCGAGCTTGTCGAGACAGCGCGCTACGACTGCGCTTGTTGAGCCGTAGCCTGAAAACTGGTTTTGCAGGGTTTCGATCGGTGTGGCTTTCACGGCGATGTGCCGCCGCTTGATGCTGCCCCATTTGTCCATCAGGTTTCCCTGGATCCAGCGCACGATTTCGCTGCGCAGCCAGACGATGTCTTGGCTTGGGTCGTACCCGCGGGTCGCCTTGCCTTCAGCATCCGTCGTTCCTGATACATCGACGACGTGGACGAGCGCGTCGGCGTGACGCAGGTCGTCCAGGAAGCGATTCCCCAGGCCCTTGCCCATGTGTGCGCCGGGGACAAGGCCGGCGACGTCGAGGAGTTCGATAGGAACGGAGCGGCGGCCGTCGACACAGGCGCCATAGTTGGGTTTACAGCGGTCGGACAGGCCGAGGCGTGCGCAAGGACATTCAATCTGTAGGTAGCCAATGGCTCGTTGTGGATCGATCGTCGTGAAGCTGGACGGGTGTCAGGACGCATCTTGGAGATGGATAAGCGAGAGATATGCCCTTTCCAGTCATGTGCGAGGAGAGGAGGGTAAGGTGAGCACTTACGGGAAGTTTCCTGCACTTCGATCAGCCTACGAGCCTTTCATAAAAGTTCACCGTTGTACGGACCGACTTTTGAGGTTGCGTCTGTCAAGCTGCGCAGGACTCAGACTGGCGATCCGTGGCGGGAGAGGGGCAATGCGCACCTGTTCAGTGTCGTCGACTTCCCAGACGACGGCTTGCCCACCAGACCGATCAGGGGATCGCGCGGCATGGTGGATTGTATGTGCAGAAGGGACTGTCGGGAGGAGACCGCTTTGATGCGCGAGAAGGGCACAACGCCGAAAGATCGGTGTCGTCAGACCGTCAAAAATCTTATCGATTGCAGCCTTGCCTTCAGCCTCTATCGATCTTCAAGTCTCACAAGCATCTCAATGTCGCCAGCATTACGAATAGAGTATTTTCAAACTTTCTTTCTGATTTCTATTTATATGCAACGACCAAGTGATCGAATCTAGTCAAACGCCAGGCCGGCTATCATTACGATCCGACAACACCAAGGAAAGTTTAACATTGGTAAAACATTGCCCGCACTGGGTCTTTGCATTACATCCTGCCTGTGCTCTCATACAGCGCAAAGATATGGAAGAATGGCCTTGCTCAGTTGATTGCTGGTCTTACAGGACGAGGAGACCACCGAAGAGGGAGGAGACGAGGACGACAGCGCCCATGGCGAGGGGAGCATAAGAGAACTCACCGGGGCGGAGAGAGGAGGCAGCACCCTTGCTGGCCGACGAGGTGGCGGTGGTGCCGCTAGCAGCGCCGGAAGTGACAGCACCGTCACCGGCGCCGGCCAAGTCGGTCGATGAGGAACCGGAGGACTGGGAACCGGAGCCCTTGAGGCCAGGGCCAGTGCCGGCACCGTTTGTGAGGTAGTCGCTAGCACCGCTGGGGAAAGCAGGGAGCTGGTCAGCACTGATAGTGACGTTCCAGGTCTTTGATTCGGTAGGGCACACGGAGGCAGAACCGCTGGACTTGTAACCACCGTCACCGGAGGGGTCAGTGGCGTTGGCGTAGGCATTCTTCAGAGTGGTGAAGTCTGTAAGCTCCGTGACGCTGTTGCCGCTGATCTCAACGAGACCGTAGTTGGAGTCCTCCTGAGAGTACTCGTAGACGAGACCACCGGAGTAGACAGAAGACATGTCGGTGCTGTAGATAGACTTGACCTCGTTGAACTGACGCTTGTTGGTGTTGCAACCGAACTCCGACAGGAAGATGGGCAAAGAGTAGTTGCTGAGCTTCTGGACCTTCTGGTCCCAACCAGCACCGGTGAAGGTGTTGGGGTCGCACCACGAGTAGTCATTGAAGGCGTAGAAGTCGGAGCGAACAGCATCCTCACCGCAGTTCATGTAGTCGGCCATTTCGTAGCGGTTGGACTCGACGTCAGCAGCGCTATAGCCAACGGGGACCTTGCGGAGCTTGCGAGCGTTCATGTAGGACTTGATGTCACGGGTGACAGCCTTGACGTAAGGGGCGCAGTTGGTAGTGGCGTCGTCGTTGATGACCTCGTTTCCAGAGAAGAAAAGGAGCGTGTTGGAGTAGGCAGCGAACTTCTCAACGGTCGCGAAAACGCTCTGGAGGTAGACCTTGTTGTATGAGACCTGGGGAGAAGCGCGGTTGATCGAGTACTTGGGGGTGTTGACATCGAGTGCGAGGTAGATACCGGCATCAGCGAGGGCGTTCATGCAAGTGTCGTGCTCGGCAGTGTTGTCGACAGTGTAGACACGGACGGTGTTGATACCAAGCTCCTTGAACTTGGCGATGTCGCGCTTGCAGCCATCAGCATCGGCAATGGGGTCCTTTGCATCAGATGCACCACCTATGGGAAATCAGTTCGAGGTCTAACAAGGGCGATCGTTCTCTGTTACCAGGCTGGTAGTCGACACCACGGATGTAGAAACGTTGGCTGCCCTTCCAGAAGGCTTTTTGATTGTCAGTGGTTGCTTCACATAAATTTCTCAATGGTTCTCGGCAACGCACCATTGCCCTTGACGGTGATGGATGTGACATCAGCGCGTTTCTGGACGGGAGCGGCAGGAGTGCCAGCAACAGTTGTGGCGAGGGCGCCGGCAACGGCAGCAATGGCGATGCTCTTCATTGTGATGGCGTTTGTGTGAGTGACGGAATAAGTTCGTTGGTTGAAGTCGTGGCGAAAGAAGAGCTTTTCGTACACAAAGACTGGGAGGCTGAAAGCGACAGACGGTGAAAGGCAGCTGCAAACGAGAGGATACGCCGGGGCGAAAGTGCGATTAGAAAAGGGTGCAGTGGTAGAAGTCGCGCACGAGAACAGTGACGGCTAGGAAGTCAAAGGCTACTCAAAACCAGTTGGGGCGATGGGTTATTAGAGGAACCCGCTCCCTGCACCGTAACCTGGCGGTTGCTGTCTGCGGAATGCGCGCAACGTGCCTCATTGGCCGGGGTGCCCCACATGACAGGGATAGTGCCTGCCAAATCTTAGAAGCCTCCGCCCAGCCAGCCCCTGCCCCCTGAAAAGCTCAACCAAGGAGCCGCCCAGACAGCGACAAGCAGAGACAAGTCTGTGTCCGGGAGTACCGATTCGCTCGGCGACCGTGCTTCTTTTGTCTGCCTGAGAAGCTGCTGAAACGCGCGTCGCAGTCATTCCTGTGCGAATGAACGAAGATCTGTATCAAGAGGCCGCTGCCGTTCCCTGCTGCCCTGCCAGCTGTGGAGTGCTGGGTGGGCCACACCAGGATTAGATCATGAGCTCATCGTCAACATGCAACCGACTCGTGGAGCAATACAACACGGCGACAGCTGGTGGAATTGGGATAATGGTGGCTAGCTAACAGCAGGTTGAGCGGCCTAGCAGACACGAGTGGCGCGGAAACCTCGCCAGATGCAGCCTCTGCTAGTGAAATCGGCACGCTGGGTTTATTGGTTGCAGTCTTTACGAGGCTGTCTGACAGCCGTGGAAGGGGATGGTTTTCCCTGCGATCATCATCTGCACGAGTGTCTCGTGTTGTCAACACAGCCACCATCGGGATGAGGATCACCGTGGGTCTTCATCTTGAATCAGTGGATCATGAATTTGCGCTACCTGCTAACTCTCAGTATACACACAGCTGCTAATTGCAGCTCTCATTACGATTAACGACGTTATATCCTCACGTCTATAGCTCATAAAACCACATCAAGATATCTTATGTGCAGGGTCAGCCCAAGCGCCCAGCAGCAACCAAGGCGCAGGACCCAACCTGCACATCGGACCACATGGCACTATCATACCGGACTGTGCTGCGGACCAGGACGAGTGATCAGCACGCTTCTCGACTTTCCTGCGCAGGAGGTATCCAAAGCGCCTAAGCACGGTCGGACTGGGCCCATTCATAGGATGGTTTACAGAAAGCTCACCCCCCTAGGTGGTGTTCTTGTTCTTGTCCCTGAGACCAAAGTAAAGACCCAAAGCCAGAGCAATAATGGCGATTATGAGGACCACAACAAAGAGTGTCCACCATTTGAGCTTTCTTGCACGCCTAGCAGACTTGATGCCTTGGTCGAGTTGTGTGTTTGCGTGCTTAGCGTCTTCGTTGACCTGGATGGTCTGATTCTCGACCTGGACAGTCTGCTCCTCCTGGTAGACGACCTGCTCGTTCAGCTGCTGGAACAAAGTGGCTAGCTCGACCATGGTCTTCTCAATGCGCTGGATGTCGTTGTGACGAGCACGAACAGCGCCTAAAACACTGGACGCTTGCCCACTGCGGTTGCTCTTGAGCTGCGGCCATGATCAGCAATGAGTCAGGATTTGATGGAGGCGAGATACTTACTGCCTGTGTGAAGATACCCTCGTCACCCCAGTCGGCGTTCGCTGCCTCCTGAACCTCTGCCTCGGTAGCCTCAGGGTTGATGACCCTGTACTGACGGGCAATGGCCTCGCGGTACCTCTTAGAGTAGTCCGCCTCTTCCCTTTGGAAGTCCTCGAGCTGACTCTTAAACGTCCTCTTAAGCGACTCGACTTGGGTCTTTTTGAAAGTATTGGTGGAATCGCGCGCGGCATCGCGCTCGAGGAACTTAATCTCGTCCTTGATCTGGGTGTTCCTGATCTGTGTCTGCGCAACAATGCTCTCCAGTTCGGCGGACGAGCGGTTGTCAGGCGACGAGAGCATGCGCTGGTGGATGCTCGAGATGGCGCCAATGTCTTGCGTGAGCTGACTAATCCGGGTCTTGGTTCCATCAATGCGCTGAAGGAAGTCCTGCTGGCTCAAGGGCTTGGTGCCAGGCTGCTCGAGGCCGTACGGCTGCTGACCGACCTGCGCATTGCTTCCGTAGTGCTGCTGAGCTGTGTTTCCGTGAGGCAGAGGAGCGTCTGTGTGCGGTACAGTCTGCGTCGGCGCGGGCGCCGAGTATTGCGAGGGCTGCGAGTAGTTCGAGTCGCCTTGTGTTAATTGGTTTGGGCGAGCGTTCTGCTCATCGTACTGTATCGCTGTGTTAGTGACAGTCGCGTAGGCGCGCATCCGCTCAGCTTACGCCTCCGCCATATGGGTTCGAAGACCCGTAACCGGTGTTACCATATGGATTGCTGGTACCGCCATAGCCTGCCTCCGCCTGGCCGTAGGGGTTCCCGCCATATTGCTGGTAATTGTTGCCCGACATGGCTGTCGCGCGTGTCGTAGTGTTTCAAAGGATGTTTCGGAAGGCCGCGATTCAGCTATTAGGCAGATGCGGAAGCGACGGAAGCATGCACAATTTGGCGCAGTAGGGATATTGTGTATCGCGAATGTGTGTAGCGATGCGAATTGATGCAGTGATTGTTGTGAGCAGTGGGCGCAACGACTCGTCGTTGAGAACTTGAGATGAGTGGAGCAGGGCAACCGCTTGTTAATCTTAAAAGCTACGATCCGCGCCGGGCCTCTGCTCAGGACTGAGCCTCGACGAACATCACGTCACCTGCCTGTCAGCCTTCACGCTAGTCCCATCGTTGACAGCCTCTGGATGTCTGGCTATCTTCCCAAGGCCGTCACCAAGAAGACCGAGGTAAAGAGGGAACTTTCAGCAGCAGAATCGTGATTAGTCCTCGGTCGATCATCGCTCGCAAATGGCAGCATAGAAGCATCACTCGCAAGCTGTACCGTGAACAGCTAAACAGTAGGCGCAGCCTTGTGGCCACGGTGAATGGCCCCCATAAAGTTTGGATCACGCACTGCATCTGTGCAGCGGGCCGTACCCTCGTTACTTGCCATCGAGGCTGAACGCGCGTCGGTCCCTAACCACCTTGACAGACTTACAAAGCACGCTACACAGCGCAACACTGCCGCTACTCGTCATCGTGCTCCGTCGTATAGCTGGATGACTTTTGTGATTGCTTGTTCTGATGTTGGAGCACAACCGCCACTGGCACACCTCAAGGCACATTGATGCACTGCGCTTGCTCTTCACAAACTCTGTGCAACATTCAACAATCGCTCGTATGTCTTCTGGCGAGAATCTTCGAAAGGACCCAGAACCACAGACATCGAGGTCATGAACATGTGGAGAACCCGAACGAAGCCCACCTTCGTGGACCATCTCCCGAGTCTAGGCGCGCCAATCCCGTTACGTCCTAGTTGCCGAATCAGTAATCCTCTCTTCCCCAATCCATATACTTACTCTTACCAGTTAGTTGCCCTTTCAAGCATATCCTCTTCCAAAACAATCACCATGCCGAAGAAGCCGTGGCTCGTCGAGGGCGATAAACCCTCCTACCAAGTCCTGAAGTGGATAGGGGGCGGGGGCTTTGGCCAAGTCTATAAGGTTCTTCGAAATGGGCAGGTGCGAGCCATTGAAAATCTAACTTGACGAGAATACAAAGTGATTTCTGTTAGACGATAACATGCAAGCAGGGTCTGTCTGGAGAATGCCGAGGCAGCATTGGACGAGTACGACCACATGAAGGCCCCCAGGGGTGCACCGCACATTGTAGCATTGCATGATGGTCTCGAGCTCAACAGAAAGACTAATAACCTCTCCATCTTCATGGGCTATTACCGGGGTAAAGACCTTGATCGCCAGGTTCAGATGCTCCGAGGTGCTGCTGAACGCTTCTCCAAAAGCCAAATTGTCGAAATTGGATATCAGATCGCTGTGGCTCTAGAGCTATGTCACAGTATGAACATCTTGCATCAAGACATTAAGCCGATGGATGTGCTGTTGAGAGAGCCGTGGAATCCGGTAACGCAACCGAATGTACCAGATCTGTATGTCGCCGACTTCGGTATTGCAAGCTAAGTGCAGACGCCCGCTACACGCATCACTGGAAGAAGAGGCACGCCTGGTTGTGAAGCACCAGAGATTTGGGGATACCTGGCAGCGTTTTCGCAGCAATCAGACGTATATGCGTCCGGCTGCATTCTGCATCGCCTCTGTACCCTGGAGGACCCCACCTTATTGGAGGACGTGAAACCCATGGCTATCTCGGGAGACTACTCTCTGAAACTTCTCAGTCTCATTAGTAACATGCTTAGTCCTGAGCGAGATCATCGTCCTACAGCTGCGCAAGTCAAGAACGATTTGGCTACTATCGGTCTAAAGATGTTTCCGGCCACAGTTCAGACAGCACCGACATGACTGATCTGTCGTCAGTCGTTTCCCTCCAAAAAGCAGCTCATGAAGCATCTCAAGCAGACGAAGGGTCATCGTCAGCCCGCCAAAGCCAAACGAGGGCTCGATTCCAAGGATAAGTCCGGGTTCAGCCCAGCGCTCGAAGACACAGCACTTCGGATTCGAGGTGTTGTTGACGCCCCACCGGATCACCAGTTTGACGAGAAACTGCATGATGGGGATGAGTTGGCGCCATGTGTGGTCTGCTGGCGAGACTATGAGTCGAAACGCAAGCTGTACAAGCATTTGTTTTGCAACGAGCACGTTCGCAAGCAAAAGACAGTACACAAGCGACTCGCAGAACTGGAAGAAGTCCAGACGGATACCAATAAAAGAAAGCGAGCTTGAACGAGCTTTTGCTTCGGCTGACCCAGGATACCTCGGCATGTCTACCGTTTCGGACAGCTGCGCAGTGTGGCGTCAACCCGTCGCACCGATTGGAGAGCGACTGGCATCTCGCGCACCATTGTCGTGTCTATAGCTAAATCTGCACGTGTGGGGTGCGTGGGGATACGCGGGCACACTGAATGTCGACACGATACTGGCAACATAGGCAAACTCCTACCACAAGGTCTTTTTCAGCGCACTCCCACGCCGATACGATTGATAGAGTCCTGTACATCTACAGACACCTTCACAACTCGAGACCGTGTCGGTCTGCGCAGCCTGCTCTCGGATCACACCTTTCACTTGTCAACTTGTGCTTCATCAGTGCATCGCCGAGCTTCGCACCTCGGCGCAAACATGTGAGCTCTGTCGCATGATTTGCGAACGCCTTGAGCGGCACGGCCGTGTCACCAATGCAGAGAACTACAGAGCTCACGTTGAAGGCAAATACCAGCTCGTCAACGACACCTCCGTGACCGTATCTACCAATGGATACCACGCCGCCGCCGACCAGAAAGCTCATCAGTTCGTCTTCACATGTGGCCCGCTCAAGCGAGAGAACGTTGCGACCCAGCAATTGACGGAAGACACGGCAGTTTCTTGGTTGGCTGTAGAGGCAGATGAAAATTCTGCTTCTGCAGAGGCTGTAACGACTCTGCCTCTTGCAGTATCCTCACTTAGCGATCGCACTTTTAGTTTGATCAACAGCTGGATCACCTCATGTGTAGATGGACACGAGAAGTGCCAGATGGGCTACACACATGAGGAACTTCAGCACGCTGGACTGGTTGACGACGAAGGTGCGAGACTGAGGGCCAGGTACAGCGAAGAGGACGGCGAATTGCCGACCAGGCTTTTCGACGTTGAATTCTTCGAAGATCACGTCATGCTTATTGATTCAGCGTCATCTAGAGGTAAGAAGATGATATATTGCATTGAGCCACGGCTAGGACGAGACGAAGCATTTCAAGACCGGAACCGGTACTTACGACAGACATCGAACTAGAATCCCGTTCAAAGATCTGCCTAAGACCTTCCAGGACGCAGTGCTCGTCACGCGCGCTCTGGGCTTGCGATATCTGCGGATCGACTCGCTATGCACGCTCCAAGACTCTCATACTGACTGGGAGAGAGAGGCGTCTCGCATGGCCTCTGTTTACATGGATGCTTACGTCACCATCTCTGCTGCAGCTTCCAGCAACAGCGATGGTGGCTTGTTCTTCAAGCGCGAGCCAACAGCCTGCAGTATTTGACTCACCTATACGTCACCTTCGGGTACAGACGGTACTTGGACTATCCACAACCGGACTTCGAACTTCTAACAATAAGTCCGCCAAACCACGCTAGATTCGCGAGCGTGGATCTTACAAGAGAAGCAGCTAGCACGCCGCACGTTGCATTTCGACTGTTATCAGGTTATTTTGAGTGTAAAGAGCGTTACGAGTACGAGACGCGACGACCTAGCGACAAACTTGGTGAAGGAAGCTTAGATATCCATGTCTTGTAGTGGATGCTCTTAGGCTTTCGCGGAAGGAATGATGCTTTGCTGAAGCAGCTTGTAGCTTCAGTCTTAACACGCACCTGGTTGCTGATCTTGGAAGACTATACCAAGCGGAAATTGACATTCGAGTCTGACAAATTGCCGGCCTTGGAAGGTCTTCCTAGTTATGTCACTGACCTGACTCGGGATTAGTATCTCTTCGGCTTGTGGAAGACCTCACTGGATCTTGGTCTTTCATGGCGGACTGCTCCATATGAGTCCATGAGTGAACGACGAGAAAGGGTGGCAAATCGAGCGCCGAGCTGGAGCTGGGCGAGCATGGACGGAAGAGTGTACTTCGCGTTTGTTGGAGAGAAGCCCGTGGAGATCGGTACTACCCGCAAAACCGAGATTATCGACGTCACTACTGGTGGGATGCTAGTCTTAGAAGTCCAGACCGTCTTGTTAGGACTCAGTAAGTTAACCACAGCACACCAATGGGAGCTCACCCAAATCACCAGAGCGTATACGTCTATTTCAACAGCGGAGAAGAGTCCACCCATGTTCGACTTAAGTGAAGATCAGAAGTGGTTCGGCTGGGTAGCTCTGGACGAGGGCAAAAAATTCGAAGACGATGAGACTCAGCAACAGGACGTAGAGGCCCTGCTCATGAGGAAGAACCCTAGATAACGAAGCCAAGACTGTCATTAAGTGCGAGCCCTTCAAGGAGAGCTATGTGGTGTTTATCGTGCAGAGAGCGGAAGATGGGAACAGCTATCAGCGAATTGGTATGGGCCAAATTTTCGTATGTGAGGAGATAGAAGAGGCGGAGAAGAGACGAATCTGTATCATCTAAGGGCAATGCATGCATACTGAAGCGTTCAGCGCCTTGACACGTCTGCTAGTCTGCAGAGGACTGCGATGCGTTTTGCTCGCTGATCGCGCGGACCGATGGGTATATTGCCGAAGTCCGTCTTCTTGAAGTTCTGCAATCGAGATCAAGATCTGGGAAGGAAAGGAAGAGGTGAATTTTTTTGTCACGTAAAGTAGAAGGAAAATTGGACCCATGCAAATAGCGTGCGCCTCTCTAGAGTCAACAACCGTCTCCATACTGTAGACACCGAAGCCATGCCGCGCGAAAAGCACGATACGCCGTCGCGCGCGATTGCCAATGTGCCGAGCGAGAATCAGAGGCTCAGTGTAAGAGCCATCTAGTCCGTGTCCAAAGCACGCGTACTCGAAAGGGCGAACGACAAGCTTGTTGCCGAAGTAGCTGATGCGCGACTAAAAGTAAGGGAACAGGAGGGCCGGATGAAGACGGCCACAATCAGAGCACATTAACGGAATACAAAGTAGACCGGCTCGAGCTTGACTGCACTGAGCTCATCTTCTCGGGCTTGGATATGGCGTTTGCGCGTCTGGAGGCTGTAAGTTATGCAACGCAGCATTTTCGTTTGATCCAATCAAATTCAACATCGACGTACCAGACCATAACCGGCACCAGAGCGTGCAAGCTTGCTGCAGGAACACGCTCGGGATACAGTAGATTAGGCACGTGCTGCAGTGGCGCAAAGCATAATCCGAGAAGAAGAGTTCGAGGTTGACGGGCCTCCCGAGCAACCGGTGGACGAGAGTTTCAGGCTCTCGCGACGAAACCAGATATGCCTGCCGGCAGAAGGGAAGCACAGGCGCCCTCGTATCGAGACCTACATGGTGTTGACATGTACTAGACCGGAGCCAGTACCCGAACACGGCCTCATCACTTGCCTCCGCTGCCACATTCGCGATTATTAGTGTGATATTTATGGCTACAATACCTGTCCTTCCCTCCACTCTTCTTTCCCTCCTTGTCACGACCTTTGCACATTTACCGACCGCCATCGAAGAACAGACCATGTCACCAAAGGGCCACGCCTAGTAGCGCAGTCCACGCCTAGAGAGTGCGTTAAGAAAGCGAACCACTACAATTATTGGCGCCTTGAGGTGGTTACAATTTGGCTCCTGTGCGAATCTTTATTCGAGTGGAGTGCTGAACGGTTGGAAGGCCACATCACTGCTGATGGGCTTCGGCTCACGCGTTAACATCTCTCTCCAAACATGTGGGATCTGGGGGGCCATTGACGTCCTGACTTCAGGCCGGTCGTAGAAGGAGTCACTTTGGTGATGGTCTGTATGAAGCTTTCCAGATGTGCCTTTGAAGGCAGGTTGAGAATATGGCATGGGCGGCTGTCGAAGCATGACCATTGATGTCTTTGACTTTCTCTGTGCTTCGCCTGAGCATTCACTTCTACTAAAATCTACAGCTCAGATCAATCTCTTACGAATATTAAATAGATCAAACCGCAACCAACATCTATCCAACCGTCAACCCAACGAGTCTTTCCCAGAAACAAATATGGTCGACAGCCGAGCGAACGGAGATGCCCACGCCAGCAAGCGCGATGCCAAGATTGCTGAGCTCTATGAGCAGCTCGAAGTCCGAGCCCAGACCATCCGCGAAGTAGGTGAAGCCAATACCTGTAGGGATACAATCATCGCCGGCAAGAAGTCAGAAACAGTCCAAGTTCAGGGACCACGAGCTCTTGAGGAGAAGGTTGATGACACCAAAGAGTAGAACGAGGAGCGACATGTCCGGCACTCCTCGGCAGAATGTGACTCCTCACAACCGCAAGGAAATGACCGCTTACTGCCCATCCAAAAATTTACTGGAGGAGAAGACTGGACTGTAGGTTAAGGCTTCAGGCCGTGCGACAGAATCGGAACCCACATACATCATTTACGGTGGTTCGTTCGGCGACCTTGACGAAGATACCTGGTTTGCACATTTGCAGCTGTATATTACCTTTCTCAGGTCCGAACAGCGCAAGGATTCTGACACTTGGGAGATCCGGTTCCGTACAAGCATATCTCTTAGAGACAGAGTGCTAAAAGATGCGATGTTTTGGTCTCACATCTTCGCAGAAACGAATGCAACGTTGTTTTGTGCACATATTTACAGTCGGGATGATGCCAGACATAATGCGAATCGAGTGTCTCAGTAATTGACCCTCCGACGTGACCGTTGCGTCCAGCTAATTCGAAATAAGAGTCAACTCAGCCTTGACAGACACCTCTTCAACACCATCACAGACTTTCACAAATTGTTATCATCTGATCTCTAACTACTCAACATGATCAATATCAGGCGCCTGCAAGCTACTGACCCCCTTCGGGGCCATGCACGCGAGAAGCAGCTCGACGGTAACTAAGTGACTACGCCCATCAAGCCTCAGATCAGCACAGAGGAAGCCTTTTGCTTGGAGAAGAAGCACTTAGAGCTGCCTTGCGAGCGTAAGCCTCGTGTGAGAAAGTTTGTTTCCGGCGAGTTCGATAAATGCGCCACTTTCCCCGGCAACAGCCAGTGAGACCTTTGCAAGCAGGGAGCAATCTGTACGCAAATCAGAGAGACGGTAGGAAACAGATCCTGGGGATGTAGACAGGCAAGATGTTCCATCTTACATACAGGTAAATAGAACATTCCCAAAGAATGAGGTACGATGGAAGTCGTATCCCCGGCCATACCATGATTAGCCTCTTTGTAGGCTCGGTCTCCACCAAAACTATAACCTCAGTCACGGTGTGATACACGCTTCCACACATCCTCACAACCCTTCAATACGCCCGCCGTCTAATTCTGTTCTCCTCAATATGTCCGCGTCCACAAGGACTCACAAGAAGCGAGTGCATGGAAATGAAGTTGGCTTCAATGACATCGAGGAATAATGTACTCTGCGAGTCTGGCAGGACGGAATATTTGTGATGGGACGGACAAAAGGCAGTGGTAACGCCGGCGCGGAAGAGGATCTTTACAACTAGGCTCGGAAGCGTGTCCATGGAGTAACCCACGTGCTGATAAGAAGATCATATAGGACGGAAAGCGGCCAAGTGCAAAATCATACAACGACAGTCATCGGGATGTTATCATAAGGAAGATTGTATGCGATAGAATAATGCAATATGCGAACGCTACCCTTAATAGTGCATGGTATCATACTATACAAATATCCATATCATAACAAGCCCAACAAGCAGCTGCAACGTACTGCTAAGCCCCTTCCCCCTCGCAGCATTTTGCTCCGGGGATGAAGGCCCATAGCTCCCATTGCCAGCCGTGACATTGTACATCCCTATTCCGTTTTCCAGCTTCAAACTGTCAACTCCTCCATCGATGCTGTCTAGCGGCGCAACGAGCGCCATCTGGCTCCAGCTGAAGACTGTGTTGCGACCGCCAAATACGAACACTTCGAAGCGACCGGCGAACTTCTCATTCACCCACACCCGGCTGCCGTTGTAGATATCCGTCTCGATACGCAGGCGTATGGGGAGCGTGATGGGGACGGGCTCGTGGGTCGATGCTGATTCGTTTGCCCAGATACGTCCTGGGTGGTCAGGATCGTAATCGTCATAGGAGACGTTGCGAAGGGGGTACGGGAATCCGTCTGCGGTTGTGAAGACGAGGGTCTGGGTGGTGGAGTTTGTGGTAGCGTTGGTGATGACCTTACTGATAGCTAGAGACGTGTCAGGACCCTTGATGGCAAAGGACGATGACACATTCAGGCTCAGGGTGTATGGCGGACCGAAGGAGCCCTTGCCAAACGTCTGAGCCATCTGGCCATCTCGTGAATTCCAGGAGAGGACTGGCCTGTTGGTCTGCGCAGCTTGACGCAGCGACGCAGGTCGTCTGTCCAGGTTTTGTCCCGGAGCATTGGCCGCCAGGAAACGGATCGCGACGTTGGTGTTCTCGGTCGTAATGTTCACGCCGCGTCTGCCGGACCATGCGCGCGCGGCCATCACTGGAATACCTTCGCGCATAGCGTAGTATGCCTCGAGCTGTGTGGTGGCATCGGGTCCGTTATCATTCCAGGCCGCGAGAATGGCGCCCTTATTGCCACTAGCGCCAGGTTCAAGCTGCTTGGTTGTGTTCACTTGGTTGAAGAGTGATGGATCCCACTGCCAACCTGGCACATCTGCAAAATTCAATGTCCTGCTGGTGTTGTAGAACTGCGGGTATGGCGCAGGTAGGATAGGCGTGTGGTCGTTCTTCAGGCTCATGTATGCCCACCAGTCGTTCGAGTTGATGAGACTGTAGTCGTCGTTCTGCAACTGCACAGGGTCGGATTGCCCGTACTGCCAATGCTGAATGGTGATATCTTTGGAAATTGTGAGGTCTACTGATGGCTCATGAGTCCCCCAAATCCTAATGCGCTTGCTAGCTGTTGAGTTTACAAACTCAGACATCTCGTTGACGAATTTGATATAATCATCCGCAAGCTCAGAATCATACTCATCAGCACCAATATGCACCTCCTTTGTCTTGAACCATGGCAGAAACTCGCTCCAGATGGCCTTGACTGTTGGGATGGCGTCAGGGTGGGTGAGGTTCAGCAAATCCTTCTTTGTGAGCGCCAGCTCCGGTTTCCATTTTGTGATGGCAAGAGCATGCCCTGGGGCCTCAATTTCTGGAATGACCGTCACACCTCGTTGTGCGCAGTGATTCTGAAAGTCGTCAAATTGTGCTCTTGAAAGCGTTTCGTTCTTGCGCTCGATGATACCCTGGAGCTCAGTGTTCTCCTCTGGGTACAGCGAAAAGTGTGAAAACACCTTGTTCCATGTCTCGTTATGGCCTCTGTTCAAAGGTGCGTTATCGCTGCTGTGGTAGTGGAACTCCGAGATCTTGAAGAAGGACGCATACGTGCACAGCTCTTTCAGAAATTCCGGCGTGTACCATTTGCGACCGGCATCAAGCATATAGCCGCGTGTTGCATACGCGGGCGCGTCGATTGTGCGACCTACTGGCAAGGAAGATCCATTGGCGATCAGTGCTTGCTGCAGGAGCGTTCTCGTACCCCAAAACATGCCACGGGCGCCCTTTCCACCAATGTAAACAGTACGGTTGGTGATCTCGATTTCGTATCCCTCCTCAGTCGTGGCTCCATTCTCATATGTGACCTCATCATCGGATCCTCTGAAGGGTCCCAGGAGAATCCCAAAAGCGTTGTCTGGAAATTGGGCGACTCTTTGGAGCGTCCAGTTGGCGGTAGTCCAGTTCGAGATATCACGACGGAATGTTTCCGCAAATTGGAATGCAGTCGGTGGAATGAGGGTGAGACCTTCCGTATCTGAAGTATCTGCGAATGAGTCCTGGATGTAGATTATCTTCGATGAATTGCGAGCCGCTATCCCGCTAAAACCATTCGATAAAGAATTCGTGTTCGTCCATTGCACCGGCGGTAAAGGCTGCAGAGCAGCAGCAGCTCCAATCAGAACTGCAAACGTCCGTATTACCATACTGAGGGAAGGCCGAAGAGTGGAAACTTCGCGAAAAGGAACGGCAGATGCGTGGCACTTATGTACTTGTGAAGCGCGTCCCCAAGGATCGCCAGGCAAGACTGTAGGCCTGACAACCGCCCCGCACACGAGCCCCACTGTCTCGGTGCAACATCCGCTCCCAGGCTGTGACATACGAGGCACACTTGACCGTGAACATCTAAAGCTAGCCCCGACTTCGTTCGGGTGGCGTCTCTGAAACTTTTGCGGAGTGCATGAACCTCTCACATGGAGGCGCGAAGCGAAGGGGGGGTGATGCGCCCGGCTTTCAGGGTCCATCTGATTCAGGTCCCAACTTTGCAGCCCACGGTCGACGTGCTCTCGTTATAACTGTTCAGCGTCGAGAGCTTCCAAGGAGATAACGATCCTTCGATGCCTGACCTGCAAGAACGAGCCATATGGCCTTATCGCAACGAAATGAGGGTCTCGAAATCAGAGCGGCCACATCGAAGCTAATGCTCATTGGGGACTAGAACCGTCTGAGCTTTTCGGCGGCGAACGACGGATCTTCTTCGCAACATCACGATTCTGTAGCATCATGTATCAATAGAGCGCATTGCATTTGCAGGAGTCCTTCATTTCGTTTCCTTTCCGTGATGGATCGCCATCAGCGTATTGTTTCGCAAGTAGCCTCCAAGGTGAAAGACTACTTCACACGCAAGGAGCCCTTCAGGATATCACATGGATCCACCAACTCCACGCGCCCAAATCTCAAGAAGCGCGTCGTCGACATCAGTAGCCTCAGAAATGTCGTCAAAGTAGACAAGCAGAGTCGTACGGCTCTTGTCGAGCCCAATGTGCCCATGGATAGGCTCGTAGAAGCCACTTTGCCACACGGGTTGGTACCGCCGGTGGTCATGGAATTTCCTGGCATCACTGTGGGTGGAGGATATGCAGGAACTGCTGGTGAGAGCAGTAGTTTCAAGTTTGGCTTCTTCGACAGGACGATCAACGAAGTTGAGATGGTGATGGCAGACGGTGAAATTGTCAAAGCATCTGAGAGGGAGAATGCAGATCTCTTTCGCGGAGCTGCTGGTGCAGTTGGTACACTGGGAGTCACCACACTTGTCAATCTCCGACTCATTGAGGCAAAGAAGTACGTGAAGACAACCTATTACCCCACCAGGAGCATAGCACAAGCTGTCAAGGAGGTCCGTGAGCACACGGAAGGCGAGAGAGGCGAGAAGAATGACTATGTGGACGGCATTCTATTCTCGAAAGATCACGGTGCCATTGTGATTGGAGAGATGACAAACCACCTCCCTCCCAACATGAAACCACGATCCTTCTCCCACTCTTTGGATCCCTGGTTCTATCTACACGTCGAAGAGGCGACACGCACATCGAACGAGCCTGTGGTCGAGTACATTCCCCTAGCTGAGTACATGTTTCGCTACGATCGTGGTGGCTTCTGGGTTGGACGGTCTGCCTTCAACTACATGAAGTTTCCGTTCAACAAGTTCACCCGCTGGTTCCTGGACGATTTCTTGCACACACGCATGCTGTACCGCGCTTTGCATGCCAGTGGTATCGCCACGCGTTACATCGTACAAGACATGGCCCTCCCCTACCCCAACGCAGAGAAGTTTATCGATTACACGGAGAAGGAGTTTAACATCTGGCCCATCTGGCTTTGCCCGCTGAAGCAGAGCGAGCAGCCGACGATGCACCCACATACCAAGGGCGACTTGGAGGACACACAAATGCTCAACATCGGTCTGTGGGGCTTTGGACCCCAAGAGCCTCAGGAGTACCTCACCAAGAATCGCGCACTTGAGAAGACCTTGCGAGATATGGGCGGCATGAAGTGGCTCTATGCGCACACATACTACAGCAAGGACGAGTTCTGGTCGCAGTTCGATCGCCAGTGGCACGAGAACCTGCGAACAAAGTATAACGCTGGTGGTCTGCCTGGCGTGCACGACAAGGTTCACGTGGATATTCAGAAATACACCGCCATGGCACAGAATGACTGGGGTATGCGGCTGAAGAATGTCTGGCCGCTTGGCGGCTTCTGGGGTATCTACAAGAGCATCCAAAGCAAGGACTACATGATTCACCGCAACTCGACATGGAAGTGGAATAGGCTCGGTGCGAGCAGAAGATGGTGGTGGTGGTGGTAAATGTATACTTGTATAAAACTACTTGAACATGGAAGTTCTGAAACAATGGTGCCACGCAGCGCAAAGAAGGGCGCCCACAGGATTGTATAACACTACCTTACAAACAAACCCTTCATCGATCAGCGCATGGTCATTTCGTCTTTCTTTGAGCGCATGCTACTAAACCAACCACCGCGACCTGCTGTAGTCGCATCAGCGCATCGACGACAACACCTTCCTCTGCCTTCGGCCAGCACGACCTCATTGACATCTTTCTGTGCGCTTTCAAGGACGGTACACAAGGCATTGTCGACAGCCTGTTCACGGACGCAAACGATCCCGTCACAGCGGGCGCCATACAGACTATTACCGTACAACTCATCTATGACTACAGCCGTCTCGTCTATGTCATAGACATCACCCAAGACCAAAATCATTCGATTCGCCTTACAGGCAGTCGGCATAGGCGCAAAGAAGCTACATACTCTTGTTGAAGCGATCCACACCAACGCTACACCCGCAACGACTGCTCGGCAAAATTGCTGATCGAGCTCATCGAAATCGCACCATATTTTTTTGTGGCAGTGCCTACTACAGTTAGTGGTACGGACGCTTTCATCTGATCAAGTAAACCTATGGTCGTCATTGCCTGCTTATATAATTTTGCCTTCACGCACGTCACATACAGAATCACCGAAATTATCCCCACAGCCATGTGCGGATTCGAGTACATCCTCTCAGATCACCAGACCTTGCAGGCATCTGCGGATACATGCATGGCCTGTCGCCCCAAAATGGACTGAGACACCAAGCGCAGCGGTATTGCGCCTATCCTGAACAAGTTGTCTACGAGGGCCTCCACCGAGTCAATTCTCTCTCGGCTTGTCGGGGCCGACCTTGTCGCTACTCGCGACAATGCATGGAATATTGAGCTGAACGCAGCGACGCAGGTGCTCACACCATTCGCAAGCGAGTACGGGGTCGAAGGGAAATTTACGGGCAAGAGTGAGGAGAGTACAGAGGTTTAAGTACCTTCAAGCTTATGACAAACATAAAGATCATTGACGGGGATGAAGACTGGCGGAACTGAAGACGGAGGGTGTACTTTGAACGATGGATCATATGCAGACTATGGTGGCGGATAGAAGCTTCCTCGCTCATTTGTTGTGGCCAGTGGCCACGCCCCAGAAGTACGCTGCCCAGGCGCCCAAGATGAATACAATGAGAGCAATGAACAAAGTCATACTGATCTTCCTGTTTCTAACGCCCACCTCACCTTTCTCAAACATCCTCCTCCTGTCATTGATAGTCTCGCCATTCGCCATACGCTGCTTCTTCGTCCACTGCAGTATCTTCAGATCGACTGTCCAGTAGCTAGCCGCCAGCAATGTGCAGCCAATAACAACAGAGCCTGCAGAGAGGAAAACGTAGCCCTTGACAACGTTGTCGTAGGAGTTGTTGTCGCGGTCCTGAATGACACCTGTGATAATGCGCACGAAGATGGTCATGCTGTTGTTAACGGCGATCTTGACCGCGTAGCCGGAGCCGAAGACTTCTTGATACCACATGGTAGTACGGATGGAGTCAATGATGACGGTAGGACCGAATGACGTTGCGACCGCATAGATACCGAAGGAGGCAGCTGTGCCGCCAATCGTTGGACCCCAGGCAGTCAAGCACATGGACAGCAGCATACCGCATGCGCAGACGACCATGAGCGATATCCGATTGCCGAGAAGATCGATGAATATGCCGATGAGCGGAATGAGGAAGAAGCCCAGGTACTGCGACATAGCTGAGTACCAGCCCGCAGTGACTGCGTCGATGTCGAAGCGCTGTTCGGCCAATTCAGTGGCGTTCTGATTATAGATGCCGGCTGTGCTGGTCTGGAAGAGCGAAAAGCAAATAACAGCCCAGAACGTCCATGGCAGCTGCAGCATCTTCTTGAACTCAAATTTCTTGTTGTTTTCCGTGAGTCTCTCTCCCGTCGCTGGATCGCGCATGCCAGAGTAGGTCTTGTTGCACCACTTGGTAAAAAACCAGAACACCAGCGTGACAATGTTAGTGAAGATGTTCATGAACACAGCAGTCCAATACACCCAGCTGAAGTCACCGGTGTTCTTCGCAATAATGTTGGCGGTGGCTTTGCCTACGAAAGACCCAATTTTACCGATACCGAGTTCCAAGGCCAGAGTTGACGCGAAGCCGTCCGAAGGTGCAAACCAGGAGCTAAAAACCTTGTACTGAGCGACTTGGGTAGCAATGTCGCCGAAGGCCTGAACAACAACTCCGAAGATCATGAACTTGTACGAGCGCACGGTGGTGGCTGCTGCAACGAAGATAGCGCCGACGCTGAAGATTGCGTTGCCCCAGAGCATAGCACTGGCACCACCAATTCTGTCAGTGACGAGTCCACTGATCAAGATCAAGGCTGTCTTCATGAAATCCTCAGACGCATCGAGCACCGCATACTGTGCGTTGTTGATGTGCAGTTGCTACTTTGTTAGCTGCGGTCGGTGAAATGGCAGCATCGTGGTCGCGTACCTTTTTCAGCGTGCTCTTCATCGCACCAGTCACGCCGCTGCTCCAGTGGGAACCGAAGCCAATGGCAGAGACGAGCAGAATTGAGATAAGCTTCATCTTGAGTGGAACGAGTGTGCTACGGCCACCTTCGCTCCGAACTGATGAGCCGCTACTGGCAACGACGGCACCTGGATCCTTCTCAGCTGGTGTCGAAGCTTGCTGCTGGCTCTCAACCGAGCCATTTTCACGGCCACGCTCCATAGAAAAGCGCATATTGAGGTTGATTGGAGATAACAGGATGTGGATGAATTGAAGGAGGGTAAAGCTTGAGATCAGATAAGATGAGGGACGCAGTTCTATCTTATGTGTAGGCGCCATCGAGTCGAGTTCGTGTTCCTTGAGCACAGATATGCCCACTTGATCAACCCTGGTCCATCAACATCCGACTGCGCGGTGTAGAATCCACATCTCGCGCGTGGCTTTTACATGTACTAGGCTCAGGTGAGCTTCGTACACGCTGTCGAAGTGCAGTTTCGGCAAGAGCAGAGCCGCATCACCCGTTCCTCCCAAATTGACAGACACTTCCGCGGTTTCTAGTGCGCACTAAGCCATAACGTTAACCGGAGCTCCACAAACGTAGTAAAGGATCTCGGACGTGGTGACGACGCATTGAACGAAGAATTTTTATCGATTCCATCTAATCTGATCTTGGCTCGACCCAAGATCTTGGCAACACAGACCTTAGCGGTGTCGGACCGATAAAAGATTTCCATGGTAATCACCGCTACCGGACGTAGGTAGGAGTATCAGTAGGAAGGATCCGCATCAATGGTTGCGGCATCGTTCCGTGACAGGCGATTATCTGTGAAAAGCCAAGAAGCGTGGTGCTATCAGGTGATCACGTGGGCGTGCGTGCACTGTTGAGGTCTAAGTGCGCGGCAACGAAGAACTCGTTGATATTACTATGTGCCTCTTGAGGCACCTTCCAGGGCATCATTTTGAAGTGCCAGCTCGACGGTCTAGTACCAGTCGCCGGCGATCTCGTTCGCTTTGACCTTCTGCGGGTTCATTGTTACAACCCTCTGGCCAGGCGTTGTGTCGGTAAATGCACTCTCGAAAACACCGCTGATCGCTCTCCTACCAATCTCTTGGAAGCTGTCGTATTCTTCGTTCTCGCCAATGATAGCTGCCCACTCCCTGTCAACGGGGCTTCGTCCAGGCCCGAGATCACTCCACCTCGTGACGACAAGAGCTTGTTTGAATCGCTCTGCTCCATTGCTCTTCACTGTCCTGTCTTCCACCATCTTGAGCTCGAATAAATACTCTGTGGGGCACTCCGGGCAGCGACGCATGGGCCTACACTTCTGACAGGTAGGCACATTGCCGACAGCCTTCTTGGGAGCCAGACGGTCCTTGATCCCGTTGACCATGTTCACTTCTGGGACCGGAATGTGATCGAGTGCGCACTTGGGTACCGAGGTCAGAACACCGTTCTTCCAGTGGCTACACACACTGAAATACGGTGTGTAGTCTTCTCGGCTGAAGATCAACATGCGCTTCCCCGCCATCGTCATCCCGCCCTCGACATAAGATTGTGACTTGATGCGCATCAGGACGTGCCCCCTGTCGGTAACATGATACTTGCTCTCGTGCAACCATGGCGAGTGAGGGTCCTTCCAGCGGCGTCCAAGGGACTCGTGGGAGATTCCATACTCAGGTCCAAATGCCCAGTGTCGCCTTGCTAGCTGCACAAAAGCAAATGGTAACGTGCGACCTTCGCTGATACGGATCCTTGGGGGCGGGAGAAGATTGTTAGTAAAATTCGGACACTCGAAGAGTGGGTTGAGGACATTGTGCGGTTTGAGCGTCTCGAAGCCTGGTTGTATTCGGAAATGCCACTGAGCGCATGGGAAGCAGAAAAGATGTCGAGGCAATTTGTGATCCATTGCAAGCAAAAAGTCGAGACGGTGCGGGCGATTTTCGGGGTCCAACAATAATTTATAGGGCTGGCGACCCAAACGAGTAAACATCGTGCGGCAGGTCGATGAAAGATGTGCAACATCCAGTGCTGATATGTACTCTGCTATGTGCAGCCAGATCTCTGGAGACACGGCACTCAACGTGGCTGTACCATCTGGCTTGTCTGGGTCGTAGTAGACCTCTTCCGGCGCGTGGCTCACTTCATCAACCGAGTCAAGCGCCTCGTTGTATGTGAAAGCATGCATCATGTCTGTGAGGTCCTTGCGTTCGCCAGTGTCCTTATCGAGGACATCATTTTGTCGTACTGTTGCCGGTGCTCGATGGGCCTTGCTCAGTTTCGATGGTGGAAATCTTGATGATGCTGGTTGCTGATACTTGTTCTCGGTGTGTGGGTGATAGATTTGAGGCAGAGATCCGGATCTAGCAGAATTGGCAGTGGTAGCTTGGTAGAACGGAGCGGCGGACTGTTGCAGTCCTCCTGAATTGCGACGGTAGACGGCATCTGATTGCAGGTACTGGGGGACGACATTGGATTCTGAACGAAGCGCTGTGTATGGGTCATCTCGAAAGAGGGGTGGAGTATACCCTGTGACATCTGCATACGTTGGCAGGGTCCCATATTGTCTTGCTCGCTCTCCGCTGTATTGGCTAGAGAAGCTGCCGGAGTCCTGACGTCGGCGATCTGCTGCATCATCGGCTCCCGGCTTCGCTGTGAGTTCCATTCGTGAGCTCTTCTTAGATAGCTTCTTCCGTATCCCTGGCTCTTTCGGTGTACTGGGGCGCATCCCGAACATTGCCCGGAAGCCGCTCTTCTTTGGGGTGGCGTCGACCATGGTGATCGGTGTTTGTCGCACGTGAAGACTGACGCAATAAGTATGGAGTAACAATAGCCGCTCGGTGCTATACCAGAGTCCAGCTCTTGCGCGGGGCAACACGACGAAGATGATGTATAGGTAGAGGTGTAGGTGATGAATGATAAAATCGCTCAACCTAGAACGACGATCGTCATCGTGGATTTAGTGTGAATGCGGGACGCTACGGCTTCCCCAGTTCCGCGGTCATCCGTAAAATCGGGCAGGTTCACATTAACAGGTCCGGGTCGTCAATATGCAGGACGGCAGAGTAGACCCACAAACAATCTGGATGTTGCATTGTCTGCGTGCAAATGCGACGCGTGCCTTTCGTGATCGCCAAGAGCGCTAAGCTCATTGAATGAGGCTTAGCACTATCCGCGACCCCACACCATCATCTCATCCCTGATCAGTATCGTTCTTCTTCGACCGCTCTTGAGACGCTCGGGAAAGGGAATCGCTCTTGCTGCAGCTACTTCCGTTGTTCTTCAATATTCTTGATGTGTCCGACCCGAGCCACAGTCCTGGTTTCGTGACTGGTGTTAGTGTTGCTGCAGAATGAGAGAGAATGTCCAGGAGCCTTTCACAAGCGAGCATTCCCAGTGCGGAGAGTCGCGATTGAGATCGGCTGACAGATCGCCAGCCCATTTAAGATCACGGACTGCCGACGGGACGACCAAAGAACCAATCACTCTCGTTGCGTGAAGGATGCAATCGCGGCCTCGATCTAACGTCTGGGCGTGTTGTGGTGGTCATAGTCAAGATGGTCGCAGGTGGAGGTGGCTATATGCAGATCTGTCTTGTTTACCGCCAAAAGGCGCTCTTTTGCTCTTCATGTTCAAGTTTCGAATGCCCACATTCTCAGAGCCGCACAACAGCTGGCAAATCTGATAGTCCCCTCTACTGGTCCCACCTCACACTTGTCAGTCGGTCAAATAACCTCGATATGCCCACTTATGCACATATGGCCTCGTGTGAATATCGACAAGATGACACGGTCCATACCGGTATTGGCAGCATCAAGCCAACTCGGCGACGCGCAGCTTGCTCCCAGTCTCTCCCGGGACAGCTACCTTCCACGATGTGTTCAAATAGACACCTTCACTTCCTTCACTGTGTCGTTGTAGCGCCCTAGACATGCCTTGATTGGCTGTGCTACATCCACATTTGACTTTTCTTCATTATACAAAATTCGGCCACATCTCCTCACACCACCCTGCAAGTTCCTAGCCTCACCAACAGCCACGCACGCAAATTGACAGTCTGCGCACCGGTTTGGGATCACTAAAATTACTTAAATATGTTTCGCAGACCTGTATAGAGTTCCGTGGCTCACAGTTCACAGTCCACAGTCCCGCAGAAACCAACATTGACGTTCATCCAACACGACGTCCACCATCGCCGGTATGAAAGACAAAGAGCTCAAGATCGTCGAGCGCTCTCGCGCCGATCTTGCCTTAAATTGGACGATGCAGGTGGACGACCGCCTGTTTGCAGCCGAGCGGCAGGCGGCGACTGAGGATCACTGAGGTGATGGCGCGACCGACCAGGTTGTCACGAAGACTCGCGTGCTGGATGGTGTGCGCACTGTCTTTGAGGGCCGCGTGAAGGGAGTTGGACTGAAAGTAGACTCGAAGGTGCGCGTACTTAGGGCTAGGAGGTTGCGCAGGTTGGACATTGTTCACTGTGTCTAAAATACGTATCCGTAATGCTGTAGAAGAATTTGGAATTCTTTTAGTAGGAAAGAAAAGGCTGTGTATCAAGTAAAGCCTTCCACCGCCATATCCAAGCGTCTTCATGCCCAAAGTACGTTGTCGTTGCTTGAGCGCAGGAGCGAGGCTGAGCGGCAGCAAACTCCTGCATGCGCTCCCAAGCCATGTCACTGGCCCTGCCACTGACCCAGAGACGACTCAAAATGCAAGCCATGGCTAGAGGAGAGAAATAGCGGGAGGCTGAGCAAAGATGTGGATGCTTGCCGCGGACCGCCTGACCGTACGCTATCAGCACCGACCGTGTCGCAGCCTAGTGGTGCGTAGTCTTAGTCAACTGCATCATTCGAAAGCTGCCGTAGACGTCAATTTATGAGACGGGCTTCCGCACAGAATATAGATTTGTTGTGGTAGGTTGTGCCCGAGTAAGGCGCAGGATGCTTGACCGTTACCGATAATGTCAGATACGGCTTCGCTCTCCCCAACCGTTTGCGGCGCATGAAAATTGCTCCATTGCGGTACGACCGGCTGACTGGTGGCTGCCAAGTCAGAGCACCGACCGATGCTCTGTGACACATCTTATATCAGGGACCGCGAGTGAGTCAGCCCACTAACATTGACACTGCAAGCCATTATGTTGCGATATCAAGAGCAAATATATATAACGAGTGTATTGTGTTGTTCTGTGTTTACGTGTTGCTTGTGTCTTTGCTCTCCAAGGCTCGCTGCAGGGTCTGTTTTGATGACGTCTTTGTGATGCAGCTGAGGTAAGAGGTGCTCAACAACATGAGGAAGTAGCACCAGACCACCACCAACAACACGTGATCTGCTTCTCCTCTCAACCGTTACACATTACGTTAGGCAACCTGCCATACAAAGGAGACATAAAAGAGCATCAATAACGACAATGGCAGACCCCGGAGTGCCAGTGCCAGAAGTACTAATTCCCCACCTGCAGCGTACACCTTCGGACCCACGTCCGGTGGTACTCATGACATGCGGTCTAGCAGGCATGCTGTCTTAATGAGTTAATGCTCACTAGCGTAGGCTGACGAGTGCAGGTGCCGGTAAAACCACACTCGTAAAGTCGGTCCTCAAATACCACCCCCAGTTCACGAGGATATCTATCGACGATATCATCTACAAAGCCCATGGCATCTATGGCATCGACTATCCGGCCTCATCGTCTCTGTATGACCAATACATGAGTGAAGCAAATGCGGTCTACTTGGGCACATTCCGGAAGCTTCTGGCTGAGGGCAAGGATATCGCGTTCGAGCGCTCATGTTATGCCAAGGAAGATAGGAATGAGTGGCGCAAGATAGCTGAAGATGGTGGGGGTAGAATAGTCTTCGTGTTTCTGCGAGCTAGGGACAAAGAAATTCTCTGGACAAGGATCTGTGCTCGAAACGCTGCTGAGAAGACTGCCGACTCTGCATTGGACATCAGCAGAGAGATCTTTGAGATGTATTGGAACGGCTTCGAAAATCCAGAAGGAGAGGATGAGATCGAAATTGAGGTACTCTAGGGGAGGGTGAGGTGGAACTTGTGCGACACCCATGGAGGATGATAGCTGCGGAATGTTCAACCTCAGTTTCGCCATAGGCCATGAAGGTTGGAAATGTATGTGTTTTTTGATACTCGGATTAAGGTCGTGCTCTATACAAGTCGCTCGGCGCCATTTTCACTTTGTCGGGAAACTGAAATTGGAATGTGACAGTTTTTCCAAATGCTGATCCTTCGTTTATACATATTAGCGAAGTTTGCTGACACGCTTGGGTACCAAGACCCTTGAGTACGTCAGCAAGACGCTGAATAGCGCATGATGGGAGGCTCTGTTTCCATCAAACAGGCAGTCGAGGGTCTGAATGTGACAAATGGATTCCCAGGCTATGTGCGAATCAAGCGTCCACATCTCCTTGCACATCGAATTGAACCTGTCCTTGCTGTTGCGTGGCTTCGCTGGTAGAATCGTTGTAGCCCTTGTGGATTTTTCCAGCCAGGAATGATGCCTAGCCAAAAGTCCCAGAATACCTCCTATTTATCCGAGGGAGCAGGTCCCATTGCCGGCTGTTTCGGCTACCTTAAAGGCCTCCAACATGTAACGCGATGCACAACTCCGACAATATTCCCTCAACTCCATGCGAATGCACTGCGATCCAACCTGTTTCTCTGCTTCCCTGTTTCCCTCTCTCAGCTGAGACCTGATTGTGACACGCGAACAACTTTGCGCCCAGTCACTTCGTAGCGCATCAGCTCTTGCATGATCTTTGGCGAGTCCTCGAAGTCATAAATTTCGATCTTCGGTGTGATTTTGCCTTCAAGGGTCAGCTGAAGCAGCTCTTCCATCTGCTTGGCAGTTCCAGTCGAAGACCCTTTGATGGTCAACCCTCTGTTCGCAATGTCGATCGGCGACATGGGGAACATATACGTGTCCGGCGGCAGACCAACGCACACAAAGACACCACAGTTCCTCGCCAGCGCCGGTGCCTGCCCGTACGCCCTCTCGCTGCCAGCAACGCAAATAACGCCGTGCGCACCTTCTCCGTCTGTCAAGTCTTTGACAGCCTGAACGACATCCTGCTTGGCAAAGTCGACGAAAGCGACTGCACCCATCTCTTTGCATAGCTGCTCTTTGTCTGCACCACTGTCGATGCCAATAACCTTGTAGCCCTTTAGACTGGCAATCTGCACACCAATATGTCCGAGGCCGCCTCCAGCGCCGACAATAGCAACGTAATCACCCGGCATAACGTCAGGCGCAAGCTTTGAGACTGCGCCTGCCAAACTCAATCCGGCGCACAGCAGCGGCGCAGCGACCTCGCTTGGCACGCCGTCCGGAATGGGGGTTACGAAATCTGCGTGTGCAACGGCATATTGCTGCAAAGTGCCCCAGGTGTTACGGCTGGAGTTCACCTGTTTTGCGCAATGGTTGGCCTTGCCAGTCTTGCAACTACCACACTCTTTGCATGCGCTCCAAAGCCACTTCACGCCCACTCTCTTGCCCATCAAATTTTCAGAGGCTCCTGAGCCCAACTTCACCACCTTCCCAACACCTTCATGACCAGGAACTTGCTCAAACTTGCCCTTGACCCGCAGTGCATGACAGTCCGAGTGGCAGATGCCGGAGCATTCGATCTTAACGAGGACCTCATTTTTGCCGGGCTGTTTGACCTGAACGTCTTTGCGGATCTGAAGGACGCAGTCTGGGCCTGCTTCGTCGATCCAAGCGGCAGTTTGCGTGGACGGTATCGAGTCGCTCGACATTTTGATGAGGTCGAGGTCCGGAGAAGTTGTTTGAGTCCGACGTGAGCTTCGAGCTGTGATGATTCGATCAGGGATCCCGTGTTGAAGATCTGGGAAGATAGAGCCACACCTGATTTTAATCCGCAAACAAGAAAAGGTGACAAGGGATTCAGAAATTGGGGACGAAAGAAGCAGACAAGTTGCAGAAGAAGTTCATGATATCCGGAGTGGTGGACATTCCCGAAGTTCCCCGCCGCTGCCCCGCGCGCGGCGCTCGGATTCCTTGAACGCCGCTCTTCGCACTACGCGGACAGACATCTCCTTCCGTCTTATGTCACCACTCTGATCCTAACACTGTGGAGTCGACTCACTTCTTAGATCCTTGACTGCCTCCGATGCCGCTCCCCACAAGGGCCTTTCTCTTTTATCGGCATCCGGAGAACCCTCTCACCGATGAAGCGGTTCACCACCGTTCAGTAACGTATTGCCAGCAGATTGTTACTGCCACTCGGGTATGATATGGTACCGTCGCATGACCATATCCACGGTATTGTCTCTAGTGATAGAAGACACCGGTGGAAGTCTCCGTACCATCTGGATTGAGTAATTTGCAAATTGGCGATGCCTCTGCGGCAAACGCGCTCATGAGCACAATTCCAGATCGCAGCTTATTAACGTTTACATTGCCCCAGCGATTACATAGGCCGTAAGGCCACTCGTCTTCCAACTATACGCGAAATCCTTGATCCTATTGCATGCCGTGGACGCCTTAGCTTCTAGCTTCCTGGAATCGAATTATATGGCGAAGGACCGGAGGAAATATTCCGTGCCTGCTTCACCTTGGTCGTCGCGGCGCTCAGCACTGACGAGGGTTGCTGCGTTTATTTGCCGCATACATCGAGCTCTAGCACGGCAGGCTAGCATCGAAGATCGTGCAAATACGATTTTTCACAACACGTTTCCCTAGATCAGCAATACTCACTATGACTAGAGCCAATCACTCACGCCGTCGAGGATTGGGCCTGACGCAGTGGCCTCAGCAGCCCGTGGGAAGCCATCGGAAGATTTGGAGCCACATCAACCATTTTTTCATTCAGTTGCTTCTGTGAAGCGAGCATGGGCGTCGTTGTGCGTTGTTGTCCGTCAGCAGCGTGGAACAATGTGGAGGTTAGTACGAAGGAGCAGACGCAGCTACACCTAGCGCCGAGCTGACCCAACGCCGCGAACAAAGATAAGGTGAGATGCCTGCCGCGTAGCTTTAATCGACTAGCTGCTCTTCAGTGGGAGCGCAGAGCTGTTGAGCATGATATACCATGTTTGAGGCTCCTTACCACAGGTCTACCGCGCCACTCGAACTCAGCGCGAATTCGAGTACTCCTAGTAAGCAATGACCTTCGCGGGCTTCGCGATCAATACTGTGCTGTACTGAGCCCAGTCCTGCTTCAAGGATGTCATCCTCTCGATACTGTTGCCAATGAGAAGTCTACTAATGCGTGATCCTTGTTTCTCCAGAGCCTCAATGTCACGTAGCTCTCGCGGTAGGCTGAAAATGGGAGGCTCGTTCTTCTCCAAAGGCGCAGCGAAGGCTCATATTGTCGTTCACGAGGTACGAGAGTCTGCGGAATACGGGTGAGCGTAAGACCAGTAGAGACTGGTAGCTGTAGCTTTTACTTCAGAGTCGCCCATCGCTGCCTCGGCGTTGCGTTTTGGTGGCGTTATGTAGGACTACTTGGCTCTACGTTTGCATTTGTTAATGTTGAATGAAGACGGGTAAATTGAGTGGAAATAGGAGATCAACACTTCAGCGTCGCCGCTAGCCAATCTAGCGTCACTTAAGGATGAGTGTGGTGTCACTGTGTGCAAGTGAAAGCAAGTCAGATTAGCGTCCTGCACAGGTGTCATACACCAGACACCGTGATGAGCATCCGCTCTTCATTGCAATTTCCACTTACTACAATGGTGCACCGCAGCTTTTGGCGCAGGTTTGGCACCGCCGTTCTTATCGTCACTGGTCTCGCGCTAGTCCGTTACAACGCCTACCTACGTACTTCGGGATACCACGAAGTCTTGCCCCATTACACTCACGTCTGCATATGTGGACGGGCTTCAACAATCGTTCTGTCCGCCCTGCTCCACGGCGTTCTTACAGATGTTCGCAAGGTCAAATGCAAGCTTTCCCCTCACTCTTTCCGCACCTTCGGCAACTGACATCTCACATTCAGACCCTGCGAAAGCCCTCTGCTCTGACAAAAGACGGATTTGTATTCGTATCCTCGAGTTTCGCCAACACGTCGGAGCCAACTTCGTGAAACTGCACTGGATTGCGGGTATCAGTGCAGCAGGCACAGACAAGGGAGCTACCGTGTTGATGAAAACGACGCCTACTTTGATGAAGAACAAGGCACTAAGTGAGCTGCACAAAATACTAGCGAATGACCTGATCAAACGTGCTGCTGAGCTGCTTGCTGCATGTACAGAACGATAAGTTATGTCCAATGAGGGGAAGTACAGATGGATAAAACCAAGAGCACCAGAGGGTATTGCTAGCAGTGGCGTCCTTGATCTGAAGTCAATGGAATGTGCAGTGTGATACACTCCTAATCTCGCCAGAACTGCACCTGGAATCTAGGTGCCTATTTATCGACTTGATCGACAGACCGATACATGACTTCTTCAACTACTCTAGCCCCGACTTCGCCCCATCTCATAGTCCAACGACGGCTTTAGTCTTCCGTCTCGGCTCCAGTGCCACACTCTGTGTAGCCGGCCTCCAGCCGTAACCTAGTGAGTGAACCCGCTACCGGCGGCTCATGGAATAGTTATGCTTGAAGCTCTGACGAAACATGAAGTTTCCATCCCCATTGCGCTTCTCATCCCGACATTTTGCCCACTTTCATCGTGCCAACTAAGGCGAATAATGCCAAGTATTCTGAACCGAAGATACGTCCTCCCAATTATCATGTCCCTGCCTTAGTAGAATTGATGGCTATAGCCCTCGCACAGCTTCTGCGTGCACCACGACGACGAAGACGTGTGGCATTACTTGCAGAAAACACTGCCCCTAGTCGCAACTGCTAGGATCACCAGGGCTCCGGTACGGCTTACTCTTCTACTCACTACTTACTGACTGCTTATGTGAGCCATACTACGCTGCGGCTACTATCCGTAGTACGCCCCGTTTAAAGTGCTGCCTTCCAGCCAGCACCTCTCTTCTGACACCCCTCAACGCAAGCCACCGGATACCTCGCACAAGCAATCACGACTTCCCCCTGGATTTTTTCCCCAATATTTGGCATCTGCCTCATTCTCAGAGGTGTCCAGCCTCTTAGAGTCCACGGTGCTTGTCTTAGTCTTCTTGAATATGACACTCCGTCGCCTCGGCTGTCTGAACATGATGACTGTTTCTCTGCTAGTCATGTCTGTACGACACCCATCGTGGCGTTTACAATCACAGCCCTCTCAGCCTGGGAGTGGACCAACACCAGAAGTGCTGGCGAGGAGTAATCGTGTGGTGCTGTAAACGCGCGCCACCAATCCACGGGAGCCCAAGGATGCGCACAAAGACGGGAGAAAATTAACACTTTGCATTGATTGACAGAGCTTCTATGCTTCCCGCGCGCTCCGGACGCCAACAACGACAAGTCGCCGTCCAATATGGTACAAAACCCGCAGCGAAAGGCCATATACAAGAAAAGAAAACGCTGCAGGCGGCCACAACGCCCACGATGCTTCGCGCCGGCAATGAAACAAACGAGATGCTCCTAGTCTACGCTACGAAGCTTCCTCTTCTCTTCTTTCTTCCGCGCAAAGGTGGTGTCCGACTACCCATCGAATCTCTCCGTCTTGGTGCGTCCCAACAACTTCATCCCCACCGCTAATGCTTTCTGCTTCTTGTTCATCCCCTCCCCCTCCTCGGCATAACTGGTCTTCGGCCGTCCCTCGTCCTCCTCAACCACACTGCCATTCCTGCTGAACGGAAAACTCCCATTGCCAACGCTATTTGCACGATCGCGCCCGCGGTGGTTCGCAAACGGGGTGATGGTGGTGATGTGTTTACTCAGACTATGAATGATGTTCGCGTGTCCCGGCTCCGTGTTGTCGACTCTGCTGAGCTCGTCGGCGAACGCTCGGCCGTCCTCGATGCCCAGACCGTGGCTGTGGTCGTGGTGGTGGTGGTGCCGCAGGCCGCCAAGGATAGAGCCGTGTGTTGACCGCCCGTCTGCCGATGTACCAGGGCGCAGGGATGATTCTTCGCTGACCGTAGACACATAAGATCCTTGACGCCCGGATGTGAAGGATCGGCGAACACCGTCGGTGGAACTGGCGGGGGAGTGGTCGCGCATTGAGGCGCTGTCGGAGGAGGGGTCGGGGGACGCATTGAGCATGGCGCTTGAGTTGGCGATTTGACGTAGACGACTTTGCTGCGTTTTGCTAGGGCGATGATGGCTGAACTTGTTGCCCACGATCGCCCCAGCATGGCTGATAAGCGCACGAATGACGTCTTTCTTGAGCTGGAGCGCGAGATCGAGGTTCGACCATGTTTTGTTGCGGTACTCGAGCGTCGGCATTTTGAACACGAGGTCGTGCACGTCTTCGAAGTTGCGGCTGCCCTTGCCTTTGTAGGACAGGCAGAGCGTCATGCTGGGGATACGGACGTAGGCAAGCGTCATGTAGTTGCTTGCGCGATTCATCATTTGCGTGAGGTCGTCATGCCGCTCTTTCTTCTCTTTCTTGTCGCCGCGCTTGTCTGTCAGATTTATGCTCGTGCCCGTGCGGTAGAGGGTGAATTTTTTGGCGCCGCGCTCTGACTCGTTGGCCGTCATGGATGAGACGTTGGAACGCACTGAGCCGGGCCTGCCGTGAATGTTGAGCGAGGATCCTGATGGTGTTGCGGCAGAGTTCGGGTGAAGGGTGCGACGCAGTTCAGTGCCGCTGCGTGATGCGTTGTCGTCGCGGAATAGCGATCGGAAGCTGCTCAAACCAGGCCTCTTCTGTGGACTGCTCTTGACCTTGTCCAGAGACTTGCTCTGTGGATCTGGCAGCTTCAGAGTCGGGGTCAATCGCGACTGCAGCGCAGTGGCTGCCTCGTCCTGCGACATGGAGTTACTCAGGCTGGTGCTGACGCTCGATGTCATGCTGCCGCTGATCTCGTCATCGTCGTCATCCTGAGAAGGAAGCGCGTGCTTGATCAGGAATGGCGAAGAAGCGTTTCCGTTTTCCTTGTCCTTGATAGCGGGGAAGATATATTCGAACAGCTTCTTGCCGATCTCCCACTCCAGCTGGACCTTGAGCGGATACAGCATAACTTCAAAGTGCTCCATGACCGGGATACCAGCGATAGCCTCGAGCATAACAAACTGCACCTTCAAGCACTTAGCATTCTCAGGCAGCTGTTTGTTGTTCTCAAGGTACGGCAGGATCATCTCCGGGTACAGCGCATTGGGAAGCAGATTCAGACCCCGTGCTTCCTCAATCTCAAGTGAGTTGAAGTTGGACCCGTCATTATTGTCTGTGCGGTCATACAGCGCATTCTTCAACTGGAACTCTGCAAGCGACTCCTGTCCATCGCGCAGCAAGTGCCAGACAATCTCAGATGCCGAGATGTACCACCGAAGCAGGCCAGTCGACTGCTTGGCTTGTGCGCGATCGTCTTGCTTGCGCTGTGCAGTCGTGATAGCCTTCATGACGAAGAACAGTTCGTCCTCGTAGACCGCTAGGTCCTTCTCTACCTCAACACGGTCTTCCCATCCTTGCTTGTCGAGGTACTTTTCATTGACCTGGAAGACAGTCTTGATCTCTTCAAGCTGACGGATGCGCTCCTGCAGGCCAATGACCAAGCCAGGTGCTCCAGTAAGATCGCTGAAGTCAGAAGCCAACATGATCTTCTCAAGGCGCTCGTTGCGCGTCTTCTCCAGCGGTTCGCGGTACAGCAGCAGATCCAGTACAATGACATACATGGCATAGTACTGTCGCGAATCGCACAACGCTCGAACGTGAGGGAAGTCGACCCAGAGATGATCAATCCTGCTCTCCATATTCTGCGCGCTCTTCGATGACGCAGAGTCGCCAGATATGTCATCATTGTACTTGAGGCGCAGCGTGTTGTACTTGTCATAACGCATACTGGCACTCGTTCTCTGCACCACTCTCTGGAAGCCATAAGGATTGGTATGAAACTCGAACATAACTTCGAAAGGCACCCAAGGGGGCCATGCCGAGCCTGCAGGAGTTCCGTAGGTGCTTCCGGAGTACATGTGGATGTCTTCCATGCCACTAAAGATCTTAGCGTTAGTGACGAAGATCTGCAGACTGTCCATGGCTGCGGTGAAGCGGCGTTGGACCAAGCCGGAGACTTCGTCCATGACTCGGTCTTTGTCCATGATCTGCAGGACCTTGAGCTGCATGCCCTTGGCTGTCACGAGCACGGCTGCCTTGGTGTTGCGTTCGCTCTGCAGCTGGATCTGAGGCGCGATGAGGCGGACGATGTACGCGTTCTGCGGCACGTAATCGGTGTTGACATCTTTCTCAGCCGAGTCTTGCTTGTCTTGCGCCTCCTTGTTCTTGTCGCCCTTCTCGGTCTCATCAGCGTCGACAAAGTTCTTGCCGTCTGCGAGAAGCTGCTGAATGGTCTCGTCGATGCTCATACCCTGATCATTTTGCGCCTTGGGCGTTGTCGGATCCATATCTGGGCTTTCGTACTCGAAGGAAGTGGATGGCCCACGAGACTTGTTTTGCTCTTCCACAACATCGAGGATGAACTTGACTGCTCTCCGGGACATGTAGTACACGAAACCTCTGCGCTGGCTGACTTGGTGAATATAGCGCAGGATGATATTTCGCAATGAATTGCCCCATTTGAGATGGATATTGTGGATGATGAAACGGTTGTTGAAGTCACTGATGTAATCGATGTTCGGTGTCGAGTCCATGCTCTTGGTGTTGGTTTCACTCGTGGGATCCTCGCCATTAGCATCGTAAAACTCGTCATCGGTGTCAGGCTCGCCTTTGGGCACTGCGTTTGCTTCAGTGGCCGCGAGTCGGTCAAGCAGACTCTCGTGCATGGATGTTAGAAATTCCAGCTTCCGTTGCAGGAAGAGTGCGTGACTCTTGAACGTGTTGAGGCGACGCTCGGCCTCTTTCTGATTCTCGTCAACCTCGCGCACGACCTTGACTTCTTGTTCTCCAATCGCGCGGTGGTTGTGCTCGATCTGCTTTTTGATGCGCTCAATGCGCTGCTCGATGAGCCCACACTGAATGCGTCGCGGGTCGTTGCGGGCAGACATGACACAGTGATGTGTAGGCTCACTGCCAAACGCACTAGTCCTATGAACGTCGCCGGAGATATTGTCGGCGTGATCTGTCTGACGGAAGTAGGTGAAGTGAGGTGCAAATGCGAGAGGCAGGATTTGCGTCTCAGGATGACGATCTGAAGGCAGGATCCAGCCGAGCTCGATGAAGTCGTCCATATCGACCCAGCCCCAATCGTTGTCCGGAATCGTGAATTTCGACAGATCTGCACTGAGATACTCTTGGTTGAAGCTCGCGGCTTCTTCAGTTGTTGCGTTTTCGACATCGTCCGAGTCAGTACCAGCGATGCTTGCCGACACAGCTCGAACATCGGTCTTGATGAGATCCAGTTGCACCTGGTTGATGCGCATACCAGTAGTCTGGTTCTGCTTACTGTCTTCCTTGTCCTTTGGCGCTTGAACCACGGTGCGGAACTCTTCACGGCGCTGGTGCAGGTCGAGCATGAAGCTGTCGACACGCGCCTTCAGTCCAGTGGCAGATACAACGCCCGAGCCGTAGTCTTCAGCATCCTTATGCTTATAGATGTGGCTCATATACAAAGGCGAAAGTAGCAGATTATACTTGATCGTTGCGAGATGCCTGCCGAACTTCTTGCTTGACTTCTCCACACCAGGCCAGAGCTTGCCTTGACGGACAGGCAGCGACATAGCGCCAGAGAACATGGACCACCAATTGTAGAAATGTGTGAAGAAACGAGGCGTGAGGTGAACGCTGTTGTATGTCTTCGAGGCATCTTGGTTTGTGACAGACCACTCTCGATCGTAGGGTGCTGCGATTGCAATTGACATGTGGATATGGTGACTACGGAAGCCGCGGAAAGCGTCGTACTCCTGCTATTTGTTAATCCTGTGATATCCTGAATGGCTGCAATCAAACTCACTTTCCCGTTGGATGGCTTCGCATACTTCGGGTTCTTGAGCGCAACACGGTAGTGTGGGATGAAGTCGAACGACCTCCCGCCACCATCCAGATTCCGCTCGAACACTAGACCAACACCCCATCGCACATTACCATTGAGCTTCATAACAGTCTTCTTGAACACAGCAAGCTGTCTACGACTAGACAAGCTGGACGAGCTCTCTGGACGACTGGCTTCCGCGTCACCTTCATGGCGAGCATAATGCCCAAGATCTGGAATGGCAAGGACATAACTTCCGCTCTTGACGACCATGAAGTTGCGCGGATCCTCGTCTTCTGCAAGCGTGAGTCTGACATCGTTCTGCCAGCACATGACGAACCCAGCGCCGTGCCCGGTCACCATGTACGGGTCTCGAGATCCCTTGAGGATGAGATGTACATCTCCATCTCCCTTCCACGAGATGTTGATCCTCGAGTGGAAAGTTAGCCTGATCTTGTCCCAAAAGCCAACACGTTCCGACGGATCTACAGCAGGCTTGGTAAAATTTTCGATGATCTGCATCATGTCTTGAATCGCAGGCTGGTACGATGTGCCCCATGTGATGCGCGTCGGGTACGCCGAGTTGATGTCGACATTCATGTCCGAGTATGTCTTGACTGGGGCGACTGTTCGACGCACATCAACTGCGAAACCGCCAGACATCTCTCCTGACAGGGTTTCCTCCTGGGGTACGACTACGACTCGGCTGACGCGCGACGATTCAATATCTCTGAATTCTTCTGCAATGACAAAGTCGGTCTTCAGCGACAGACTTGGCAGCCGCGAAGAGCCGACGTTGCCAATCGAAGGAATATGTACGAGTGGCAGAGGGTAGTCTCGAAGGTGCAGCTTAGCCTCACCAGCGTTGATCTGCACATGCATAGGTATGAGCAGCGAGTACTGCATATCGGTCGGCATGCCCTTGCCCACACGCTGGAGGAACTTCGGGTACTCTGACATCGGGAAAGATGGCTTGTCAATCGTGATGTCCAGATCGCTGATGGCGAACGCCATGAGCGCTGGTCGTTGCGGAATCGTCAGGATCGTTTCCTTTTGCTCGACATCATCTGGTAGCTCATCGAGACCCCAGAACATAGAACGAATGTCGTGTATCGAGCGATGCTGCGTCGCAAGTACGTGATCAATACGCTTCCTCCAAGTCTGCGCATTAAGAACCTTGAGCTTCTCCCGCGCAACCTCGACAGTTGTCTGACTGGACCCACTAAGGCCGCTGAAGCCGTCTTTGTTATAGCGCATTGGCCGATCTCCATCGAGAGAGTCCTGGCTATTCGAACCTGCACTCTTGGTCCGCCGGTGGAACCTGCCCCGTCCATGCTCTCTGGTCTTGGACTTATTGCGGCCGCGATGGCCGTGGTGCCCATTGTGCGCAGACCTGGCGCGATGACGTGAACCACTACTGCGCAACTCGTCTTCTTGCTGCAGTTTTTTTACCTTCAGCTCGAATGCTTGCTCACGGGCAAGGCGTTGCTTCTGCTCCATGAGGCCGATTCGGTAGATGGTGCCGAGCTTCCATTCGAAAGAGCTGTCCTCGAGTTCAAACAGCACAGCCCTACTGCGCAGTGAGATCTTTGGTACATGCTTGGGGCCTTCTGGCTCCTTGTCGAGAACGTATTCGTTCGTGCCAGTCTTGAAGCGATGATGCATCTGCGTGGCGACCTTGGTGATGTTCGTGATGTTGTCGAATATCTTGTGAACGACCAACTGATGCGGCACAGCGATACGGATAGCCTCAGTCGCGATGTCGAAGGACTTGTCGTCAGTAACTGTATGCCCGTATCTGCGCTTCGTCTGCCTGTAGTCCAAGCGCAACGACTTAATGCTGACTATGCGACTCCACACGCGCTTGACACTGGGGTTTTCGGCGTAGAGCCTAACCAGTCGCGCCCGGAGGAACGGCGGCTGCCACCTATGCTTCCCGGCATCAATTCCGTATATGTGCAACATTAGCGGCGGGTCTGAAGGCATGTCGGCTTTGATCTGGATAAACTGCGCCTTGAAGTCGATAGTGACGATCTCAGGACTCAGGCCGCTTCTTGTTGGGTCAAACATGTCGCCATCCATTGACGGAACTGACAAATGCTGAGGTGATAGCACTGGCGACATGGGTGACATGGCTTCGTCGAACGGTACCGGCTCTTGCGGCACTATGAACGATCGCCGTATGACCTGCATGGCCATGCCCATGGCGAAGTGGCGGTACAGAGAGTATCGCAGGTACAAACGCTGAGAGAACGAGTGTACATGGAAGATGGGCCCCTGCTTGTCGGACGCTGTGCTGAAGGCGACTTCCATGCGTGGCAGTGACAGGGATGGGTCTTGCTCCCACTGATCCTCGGCTTCAATGACGAAACCTTCGAGACCGGCGAAGTGGAGAGCAAGTCGCCTACCATCGGTGGGGTTACCCGAAGGCTTCCCAGGCGTCTTGGACGATGGAGACGAGGAAGGACGGATGAGATGTTCGTCCCTGTTTATTGTCCTGCTGGGTGCGCGGCGACGAACCGGCTTAAGTTCGCTCTCATCGTCCCGGCTGTGCTTATACTCGGCCGTCCATGATTCGAGGTGCACCGCTGCTCCACGACTGTGCTTTGATACGCCCTCGTCAACCCCGGCGACTTCGATGTTGAAGTCTGAGCCTTGAAGATGTACATATGCAAGCCATGGTGGCAGCTTGCGCAGGAAGTTCATGCGACCCTTCTTAGGGACACCTCGCTTCCTGCGCCTGTCTTTCTGCAAGTGCGTAACGATCTGTCGCAAGCCCTCGCTGATCTCCGGCCGAACAAGGTAGAATGAAAACGTCTGCGCCATACCCCGCAGCTCGACCGTGACGTCTGGTGACGCGCTCAGCTGCATTTTGAACTCGAGGTAGTCAGTCAGAAGCAAGCTATGCTTCTCGATTGAAGCAGTCTGGTAGTACAGCTGCTGTGCGTTCATGCGGAAGGTGGAGAGCAGGGCATAGTGCAGCTCGCCGTCTGCGGCATGCGACGACTCCACGTCGAGGGACAAAGACGAGGAGGCTGAGATGAGCAGGTCGAATTCATCTGTTCCTCTGCGCTCGGGGTCCATGGGAGGCAATGTCACTCTTATGACAGGCTCATGGATGGAAATCTTGATGTTGGATTTGGGCAGCAACCGCCGTATGAGGTATCGCTTGCTGTTGCGCGTCTTCTGGGGCTTCTGACGCGACTCGTAGCTGTTGAATATAGACAATAGTAATGGTAGGTGCTTGGGGTCGAGATCCAGCGACGGAGAGGTGACGACAAGATTTGCGTAAAGAATGTTGGTGTTGCGCTCGGCGCTGTCCTTGTCGCTCGAGAACTGAATGGTTTTGGAAGGGAGTGTTGTGTTCAGCGTGGTCGTGGCCATGGGCACATAGAGCAGGCGTTCTGGGCGGCCGGAGCCCTCATCGATGCCGACCGAGATGGAGATGGCAGCGAGCAGGGCTTGATGTGCTATATCGTTCGGCGAGAAGTACATGAGATGCGCGGGACTGCGTGGGTCTAGTCGCAGCAGGTCCATACCGACTTCCTTCATGGCCACGTTGAGGTAGACTTCCGGCTCGCTTTTGCGACTCGCCCTGATCTGCTTGGTAAGACCCACGAAGCTGATGGCGAACTGGAACTCGTGAATACCGCGCAGGATGGAGCTGGCGAACTCTCTCGAGTCGGATACGGTCTGCACGATGCTCTCTTCGCGACTCTCCGGGTGGTCCAGCTCTTCCACGACGTCGGCGAGTGTGACGTCCGGGTGTCTTGCATCAACGTCCCTTTGCTTCTGGGTCGGCGCTGGCTTGCACTTCTTGGCGCGCTCGACGCACAGCTTAACGTCGTCGTAGGGGATGCTCAGACGCCCCAGCTTGAGAGCAATGGAGGCGTCGCGCAGGCCCTCGAGCTCCTTCTTGAGGAAGCCGTGGATGTTGAGGGTGCAGTGGTCGAGCACCTCGGTCGCCTCGCCGCCCTCGGGCGTGAACAGCACGCTGCGCAGGGTCACGTGCCACTCGGCAGGGCGCTGCTCCTGACTGGACGGGAGCTTGTGGTGGTTGAACAGGCGGCTGCGGTCGACCGTCTTGCGCCGCGTGTCGACCGCGAGCGACAGACTGCCGACCTGCATCGAGCCGACATCAGGGACCACGAGCGTCGTGGAGTGTGCCAGCAGGTCGGCCATGCAGATGTAGCCAATGTTGCGGTGCAGGCGCTTGATGCGCTCCTTCGCCTCTGTCAGCCGCTTCCACGTCAGACTGCGCCGGTGCCCCTCGCTGTCGTCGGCGGCGGCATCTTCGACGGGCAGCTCGGGCGTTTCCGTGCCGCTGCTGTGCTGTTGTCCCGCGCCGTGGGCCCAGGCGGACCAGCCCGTCTTCTTGCGCGGCCGCTCGCCCAGCGCCTTCAGGTCGACGGTGACGGTCAGCTCCGTCAGCACGATGCTGAGCCACGTCGGCTGGGCGAAGGTTGGGCGGTGGAGGGAGAAGCGCAGGCCGCGGATCTCGATGCGCAGGCCGTCTTTGGGCGTGAAGGCAATGCGGCGCAGGCCTGCGTAGCCCAGCCGCTGGATCGAGACGCCCGTGACGACGCGGATGAAGGCGAACAGCACGAAGCTCAGCAGATACAGCAGCAGCAGCAGCCCCGCCACGAACTGCAGCGTCGGCAACGCCATTGGTGCTCCGGGGGGCCGCTCAGCCCGCGGCTGGCTATCGTATGCGGGCGCACGCGACGTGCTGGGCGTGTGCGAGGGGCGGACTGCTGGACATAGTCGGGGGGACGTGGACAGAGCTAGGTCACGCGCATCGAGGCAGGCAGACAGGCAGGCAGGCGGTGGAATAATAATTGTTGGCGTGGATGCGTTAACGGGGATGACGGCGCGGACCGCTCGGATAGCTGTGTGGGTGGCCGCAGTTGTGTCGACTATGGGCACGCTGTCGAGGGAGCTCGAGGGAGGTCCAGGGAGGCGCGCTGCTGCTTTCAGTTCGCACTTCGCAGTCCGTAGTTCGCGGGGTTCTACTACGGACCGCCTTCACTAATTACTCAAATGGCCGCACCCAGCATGCATGCACAGCCCTGTCAGCATCCGAAATCATGGCCACCCGGCACCCAACTTCCGTGAGCCGCGCAGCCCGCGCCACAGCCCTGTGCCTGCACAGTGCAGGCACGTCATACTGCATCAGGCTAGCGTACACAACTCATTCCTCAGGCTTCACTCCAACAGCTGCCAATAATAATGTCGCCCATCTCCATGTTCAGCTATTCTTCTCTCTTCTCCAGTAGCTGCTTTCGCTCTTCAGTAGCTGCTCTCGCTCTCCAGCATCCTCCAGCTGAGGCTTGCTGAGCCGCTGCTTTGGCTGGGGAGGAATGGGCGCCGTACAGAGTATACCTTTAATGGCACTTTTGAAAACGTCCCATCTGCTGCACTCCCTAGTGGCAGCACCGTCTCTCGAGTCTTCCTCATCTCTGCCTGTGCTCGCCTCCTCATCTCTGCCGTGCGATTCCATCATTGCCTCCGTAGCCAAAGCGTCGATGCTCTTCTTCCTGCGGGCCACGCCTTTCACCCGGTCATTGTCAAGCATGTCGTGATACCTCCCGTTCTCCTCCAGGTTTTCGATGAACCCACCCTGCGCCGGTCTTGGCATTTTACAGACCGGAGGATGCGGTCGTCTGGACGGGAGAGTACGGCGGAGCGTGCTCACGTAACGAGGCGTCTTGGGTGTCTGGACAGACGGCTTCAGCTGAAGCACCTCGAGAAAGCGCATCATCATGCGATGTGGCCAGCTATCAAGTTCGAAATCTGGCATCGGCGCAAACAAGCCCGACTCCTCGCATCCAACATTCTCCGCCTTCTTGAACTGTGACCCTGCCACAGCGAGGAGAAACCGCAAACTCTCACGCCTCAATCGCTCGCTGTTGAACTTGGCGTCCCGTACTTGGAGGCGACGTTGCGTTTCACGAGAATTGCACATCATGTGCTGGCTCCATAAGCTCTCCTCGGGCGAAGGCGCCACTGCGAACAGGTCGGATTCCACATTCTGAAACGCCTGCTCATTCCGCAGTACCTAGCTGTGGCCGAGCGCGGCCGAGTGATTGACGATGCTCTTATGGGCTCGAAGCTGGTTGTAACCAATGTGCTCGAGTATCATGCGCTGGACTGGTTCAAGGATAACCATATTGGCAGGTGTCTCCATGGTGAACGATGGTGCTGAACAAGTGATTGATAAAGATGGGTGGTCATAAAAGAGCGACTGTGCGTTGGATGTGCTGGAGGGACGTCGAGTGACCCAGGTCGAGTGACCCGGGTCTGTTTGTTCAAAGTCGAAGCCACCTGCCACTTCTACGCTGACAGCAGGCAACAGCGACGCACTCCACACAATATGATCACCACTACCTTCGACTCACAGCAAGGTCGCGGCCTTGGAAATGATGCAAGAGAGATTACGATATCGTTCTATGCCTTTCCAAAGTGAAGACAATATGTGCGCACGGTGTCCTACTCGCGCTCTTTCACTCGAGCATGAAACTGCCTGCCCATTTTACCACTCTAGAAAAACAGCCAGGCTGACCCACGCCACGTGCAACTCGCAGTCCTCCACGTCTTCGACAACTACTCGCTTACTACACCATCGCTACCATGGCCCCGGTCGAATTTCATCGTTACATAGACGGTCGCGGCGACATTATCATCTACAAGTTCGACCCAGAGGTTGCGCGCAAGCCTGACCCTAAATGGCCCAATGACTCCGCCATCGCCGTCTACCAGCACTATGTCATCACCAAGAACACTGGTACTGTCAACTACCACTCCGATCTCCTGCCCTTGGAGCTCGCCATGGACCGCTCGCGCACCGATAAGCTGGCTTTACAACCCCCCATCGGCAAAGTCATGTACACCGAAACTCTTCCCGTTGATGACGGCGCTGTCTTAAAGACGAACACTCAGTACATCTGGAAAGGCTGGAGCCACGGTGAAGGCTATAGAAGAGGCTGGGCCAAGCTTTGTGTCTCGGGGTTTCTGGCGAACGACTTGTTTGTGAAGCCGCCGCTGACATGGAAGCTCTAGACAAATCCGCATTCTCCCCCGGACTCTGCCGGTGCTGCGCATCGTGCAACCGCGACAGCAAAACAGTGGCACGGATTTCACTGTGGAGATCCCGAAACCTTTCTCTCAGTCAGTCGAAGTTCGGTCGATCAAACAGCCAGCCAGGAGGGATTCGATGGGAGCACAACTGGATGAGGATGTAAGAGTAAAACAATGCGACGGTTCGTCAAGCCTGGAAAAGAGTCAAGGAAAAATGGATGGCTACAGCTAGCTTGATGAAGTCGAGACACTATCACGGATACGCGATACAAGTTGGAAGATCGCAAAGGAGAAACGTGAAGTATTTGGGCGGTGGATACGAGGATTGGCTTGAGCACCAAATTTACCACGAATAACGTCAGAACAACTCTTGAACTCTTGATCCACTCCACGGTCGATTGAATTGCACAGATTCGCTGCAAGCACACACCTCTACCTAGGAATGTGTTAGAACCCCTGCCGTGCATTTTAAAGCGGTAGGACCCCTAGGACGCTGTGAGACAACTTTGTTTATACAACAGCTCCCAACTTCATTTCTAGTTTTGTCATTATTGTTTGCAAAAGGCTGGCTATACCCCGTGACTTGCGGGGTCTTCCTGCGCACGGACAGTTTGTATGGCAAACACCAACAATTCAGAATTAATAGCAACTGTGCAGTAACCTCCCTCCCAGCAGGTCGAACATCCCGCCGCTTAGAACCACGAAAAATCTAAAGCGTCAACACCAAGCACCCCGCTGTTGTCTGACCCTGACGCTAGCCTATCGATATATCTGTCAAGTACTAGGATCTGTCCAAAAGACCAAAAAGCAAAATTACAGCTGTGTTGATCATCGTTTCAGCGATCTGCAGGTAGCGATGGACGCTACAACCACAACGCACCCCTACATTCTCATCCGCAACGTTGACAATCGCTCTCTCGGATACTTGAGGAAATGCACCAATATATCAAAAAGATGTTACCAAATCGAGAACCCGTGCAGCGACCTGCAAGGCCTTGTCCGGGTTTATCCGCGGGGACAGGCAGATTCTAGCACGGAAATAACACGTGTTCGCCCGTTGAGAAAGCACGTTTTGTATGTTTAGCGGCCTACATTGTACACCTGCGTTATGCTGAAATCGATCAAGCTGTGGCGCATGCTTCTGGAAGCTTCTATTCACGCACGCTGCGCCTGCTCGCTATTATTAGAACCAAAATGTGTCGACGGGGGAGGGTAGAGATTGTTGCATTTTTCGAAAGCGACTATGAATGAGTGAAATTGTGACGATGTTGAATCGCCTTGATACAAAAGAGATCTTACTTTAGGAGAAAAGGGTACTGAATCGCATCCAGACAACGACAATCCAGCCCTTCCATCATCGACCGACTACAACCTTGCTTGCTTTGTGATATCCAATGCTTTTTGGAAACGCTCGCACTTAGAGATTAGTTCGTTCCTAGCACTCGAAGTTGCGAAATTCTCGCCGGCAACCTCCATCAACATCTCTTCATCGAGATCACCGACCAGCTCAGGCGACAGAGCCTTTACGGGACCACTCGGACCCAGCAAATATCGTTCGGTGACCTGGAGTACTACGTTATCAGTGAAGCGCTTCAGCGCTACTTTATAGTAGGCTTTGAGGATATCGTGGATATCGTTGACGGCTTGATCCTCATTGCTGAGATGCACGCTTTCCACCACCCTTTCCATGTCAAACCCGCAGCCGTCTTGGAATCCTGTGGCTTTCAACCTTGCGACAACCCGTTCCTGACGAATGGCAGACATTGTTTCGGCAAAGTAGTGGTTGACAGTCTGCAGGATCCCACCTCTTTCATCCTTCAAGATTATGAACAATTGTTCGTTAATACTAGTGTAGGTCATCTTCTCTCTCTCGGCTAGCCTTGATTTAAGTTTAGCCCTCAAATCTTCATCAGAGATCATTTGTTCGAACACAGTTGTGTTGAACGCAAGCACAACCGCTTTGGCTTGCTGTAAGTAGGCTTGTGCGATTGTTTTCCAGGACTTTGATTGTTGTCGGAACATATTCTCCAAAACATTCGGATTCACTGTTCCAGGCAATTCCGCTCCTCGAGAATCGCGATAGATCTCTCGAATCCACTCGAGTATACTAGTACTGCCAGCCCCAGGACGGGCAGCACGGGCATATTCTTGGTCGACTTTCCCCTCCACTGTGAGGAAGACTCTGGAATGCCCTTTGCGTGCCATAAGCGATGCGAATTCATCATTGAGCTTCCGTATATGCATACGAAGCTTGAGGGGACTATCAGAGACAAGGTCCGGGTCGTAGTTTCCATTCAAAGCACGCGTGACTTCTTGCTGGTACACGTTTGCGACACGTGTCAGAAAACGCCGCTGGTCTGCGCTTGATTGACGAGATGGTCCAAGCAATTCCAGCTCTTTCTGAGTCTCCAATAAAAGCCCCTCGATATCCCTGACGACTCCTGGAAACTCATTGCTGATGTGTTCGTAGAGAAGATTCCCGAGAAATGCTTTCAGGGCGCGTATTCCGATGCGGTCCTTCCTCAGACTTGTCCAAGGGGCGACAGTTTTGAAGAAACGCTCCTCGCGCCTGTGACGATCCTCAATCGTCACTCCGTCCATGATCTCCTGCGTTGACCGATTTTTGACAGCGAACCAACCGTGGGTTAGTCTTTCAACTTCGTTTTGGGCAATGCGAAGAACCTATGCTTTATTAGCTCAACTGGCGTGATCTGTTGTGAGCACATACACCTTGCTCGTCACCGGGCTGTAAAGCATCGCATTTGGTGATAATGCCAACCGTGCGTTTGCCTGCAGGATCGGCGGCACGAGCCATAGAAAACCTGAGTGTTTGTGAGCATCATCGTGTCTCCGGTGGGTAGGCATGTCACTACTTACACTTCTTGATTGGCAAGATTGTTGCGAGCGTCCATGACCGCCCTGAGATGATATTAGATCGTGAAGCATTGCAAGATCGAGGATGTCTACAGAATAATCGTCCTTTTGTCTACGATGTAACCCTCGATGAGTTTGCGAATAATACCTCGGTCCTCCTCAGTCTGGTATTTCGTAGGGTCTGGACTGTTAGCGAGGATGCATCACATTCTTGATAGTTTTTTTCACTTACTGTGAAACAGCCCTGGGACATCGACGACACTGAGGTGATGATGCTCAGGCCCAGACAGTTCGATTTTCAAGACATCATCGGAAAATCGCTTCTTGAGGTCTTCGAGATCTTTGGTGCTCGGCCCTGGTATGCCCATACACTCTGCAGCCTGAAGTTCTTGAGCGCCGAACCGCTTCACTACCCATCGAAACTCACCTCGTCAAAAACTTTCTGAAATACCTCACCGTCGAATTCCTCTGTCGAAAGCCTTCGTTCAAACCGAGTCAGTCGATCCTTGGTATCTTGGTCCGCCTGAGCACTTGCACCAGGAATGATCGTTACCCTCACTTCCGCTTCGCTGGCTGGTGCGCGCCGGAGGACAATTTGCGTCGCGAAACGCGTACAGAGATCACTAGCAATTGGAAATGAGAGTCCAGTAAGTCCTTCCAAGAGCGACGACTTCCCACTTGACTGATCTCCAACAACGACAAGCTGCGAACATGATTAGTGCTTTCCAACAGCGTCAGATGAGCGCATACCTGTGGTAAGGAAACGTCCTCGTTCACTCCCAGCTCGCGAATGTTGTCGATAATGCCAAGAATGCGAACTCGTTTCTCATTGTCAAGCTCAGCAACGTCGGCGACATCCAATGCCTTTTTTCTGGTCATTGTTGGAGAGTCGGATGTCATAGACGTTGACTTGATTTACTGGCTGTGTAGGGTGCAAAAGGGTGGACGAAAAGTATCTACATGCGCTCAGCATTTGTAGAAGCTGGAGTGATGCCATACTGTGTTGAAAGATGACCCCGTTTGTAGTATCCGCGTTCTTTCTATCACAACAAACAAGGAAGGAATGTGGCATAAGGACAGATACTTAAAAGACCGACAGACTAACAGGAACACACAGCTTTAAGGAATGCGTTACTGTTACAGATAAAGCGCTGTCGGACAGGATTACCAATCGTGCAGCGTAAGGGGCCAGATAATCATGCTGACTTCAAGGGTCTATAAGATTTAGTGTTGCGGTATGAAGAGCAAATGTATATAATTTAAATGAGTGTCTTGTGTTCTGTGTTGTTGTTGTCGTTGTATCTATGTTCTCCAAGGCTCGCTGCGGGGTTTGTTTTGATGACGTCTTTGTAACACAGCCAAGGTAAGAGGTGCTCAACAACATGAGGAAGTAACACCAGACCACCGCCAACAACACGTGATCTGCTTCTCCTCTTAACTGTTACACACCCCCTTATCCTGTAGTTACTTTGCAACAGAAGGATAAACCCCTTAGCTATTATTCTCTATCTTACAAACCTTTGAGCGAACGTCTATAAGCTGTAGTTGCTGTATAAATTTAATGTGCTTCTAACAATAAAGAATCTTCGTCATGCCGTCAGCAGGCATCTAGCTTGTAGGCTTCTAGTAGATGTAGAGTTAATTCTGCTTAACCTCCTGGCGGATCTAGTTCTAATAAATATTAACATGTTTAAGCTTAGTACTAAGCTTGTCCTGCTCCTTTGTAACTATACCCACAGTCTGTTAGTTGTTGCACTAAATAATAGGCGTCTAGTTAAGCTTTAAAGACAGTTCTTTGAACAAGCAGCACTACTCCTCTATCTCTAATCTAGCAAGTAAGAGAGCAAGCAGCTCTGCTTCTATTGTTAATTTTGTGACAGTGCGTTAAAGTGTTAACTTCTAGTTAACAGTTATGCTAAACAGCTAAAATACGTATCCTTAAGAGCTTTGGCGCGTCTCAACGTCGTCAGCAAAGGAGGCATCAGATGCTCCAAAGAAGATAGGATCGCGATAGTCCTGTGGCGAAGTGAGGTGCTCTTGTATCTCTGCCTCGTCAGTGGCTTGAGCCTGCAGGGCTCAATACTTTGTCTCTAGAATGTGACGCCACACCCTTCGAATAGATTCGACGTGTGCTTGGCCAGGGTTGGTCAAATGTGAAGCGTGGATAACGTGAGCGCAAGCCAGATCAGGTCAGGTATACTGCGTGAGGTAGGCAAGGTAGCCTACAAGCTTTTAGTAGGTCTTCTTCTAAGCTTTGTTTAGTTCCTTAAGAGATTGTTCTAGGTAATTTACTAGCATAGGCACCTCTAAGGGGCGGCTAGTAGAGATAATGTTATACTTAGCAGCAACCTTGTTAATGTAAGTGTCCTAAACTAAGTAAATTATACGTGCGCTAAGATCTTAAACAACACGTATGCCTAAGAACTACTTAAGTTCTCTAAGGTATTTTAGGCTATAGTGCTTATTAAGCTTCCTCTTAAACTCTTAGTGTAGATGTTTGTTAGATAGGTAGAAAGCTATAATAATATTATTAACGTAAACAAACAGGATTAACTAGCTGTTTGCATAGACGCATAGAAATCTAGGTATAGGTGTTAGACCTAGAGACTTTAGTGTTTCTCTCAGATCCTTGTACTATAGAAGTGGTAATTCCTTCAATCTGTACAGAGCTCTTAGCACCTGCAGCAGCTCTCTGTCCTTCTTAAAACTGTCTAGTGTCTAAGCTAGGCTGGCGGAATGGGTATACTCCAACGTCCTTTGTGGGTACCCCCCAAAACCTTATCAATAATACATGGATTCTAGCGAACTAGAGCTGAAAAGAAAGAGAAAAACCACCTCTACATTTTTGTAGTAGAAGGTTTTGTTATAACTATTAAACTGCACAAGCTAGAGGCTAGAAAACGTTAAAAAAGGGGGGGTACCTAGCAAGCATACCCATAAATAGGTATACTTTGCTAGGTAGTGTTAATAACTTAGCTAATACTAGGCGGAATTAGCTAATTCTTTTTTTATTAGAAGGCGCAATACTAGGCGCTTCTATCAAATAATAGATTATGTAAGCGTATCTCTGCTAGTTAAGAAGCTATAAGCCAAAACGTAAAAAAGCATACCCTACCCATCCGCCAGCCTAGTCTAAGCGTAGAGCTTTCAATTAAGTGTAGCGTTAAGAAACGCGTTTAGTACATTATACTAAAGTAGCTCTAATCTAAATTGATTAGCTATTGCGATGAGTGCTCAAAACGTTTAAGCAGCTAGTGTAGCAGCGTAGGTGTCTCTGTATGGCTGCTGTAGATCGCCGCGGACGACAAGTCGTGCCTTGAATTGATAGAGGTAGCCATCCTCATTAAACTTGTATGTGAATACCCACATCAGGGGTAACACCTCTGCATCAGCAGTCTCTGCTGTCTGTGTTGTCTTGGCAAAGCAGCCTTTGCCCTAGATCTTGTAATACTCTTTCTAAGCAGCTTGTCAAAATTACTCTCTAAATTAATAAGAGTCAAGCTCTTGATATAACGTAGATTATCACCGAGCCGGCCATATCACCAAACCGGCCACTTTCTCTTGGCACGACCACCTTTTACTAGACTGGCGGATGGGTACCATGTACCTAGG